>NW_028232167.1:0-127127 GCF_054491065.1 Syngnathus leptorhynchus | reverse complement strand
GCGTTTTAAATTTTATTGCCGAAATCGCTTTTTCTCGCCGAAATAAGCACGTTTTCTGAAATGCCGCTCTCCCGTGACTCTGGTTAAAGTATGAAAAAAAAGGCTGTTGGGGGCTAGGGAGTATCGAGTTGATCATTATACATGAAGAAATAACCAATTTCATCGTTTGGTTTATGTTTTACACGCGTTTTAAATTTTATTGCCGAAATCGCTTTTTCTCGCCGAGATAAGCACGTTTTCTGAAATGCCGCTCTCCCGTCACTCTGGTTAAAGTGTTATGAAAAAAAAGGCTGTTGGGGGCTAGGGAGTATCGAGTTGATCATTATACATGAAGAAATAACCAATTTCATCG
Source organism: Syngnathus leptorhynchus (assembly GCF_054491065.1). Taxonomy (NCBI): domain Eukaryota; kingdom Metazoa; phylum Chordata; class Actinopteri; order Syngnathiformes; family Syngnathidae; genus Syngnathus; species Syngnathus leptorhynchus. The sequence continues at coordinate 126,775 of NW_028232167.1, read as the reverse complement.
TTTGGTTTATGTTTTACACGCGTTTTAAATTTTATTGCCGAAATCGCTTTTTCTCGCCGAGATAAGCACGTTTTCTGAAATGCCGCTCTCCCGTCACTCTGGTTAAAGTGTTATGAAAAAAAAGGCTGTTGGGGGCTAGGGAGTATCGAGTTGATCATTATACATGAAGAAATAACCAATTTCATCGTTTGGTTTATGTTTTACACGCGTTTTAAATTTTATTGCCGAAATCGCTTTTTCTCGCCGAGATAAGCACGTTTTCTGAAATGCCGCTCTCCCGTCACTCTGGTTAAAGTGTTATGAAAAAAAAGGCTGTTGGGGGCTAGGGAGTATCGAGTTGATCATTATACATGAAGAAATAACCAATTCATCGTTTGGTTTATGTTTTACACGCGTTTTAAATTTTATTGCCGAAATCGCTTTTTCTCGCCGAGATAAGCACGTTTTCTGAAATGCCGCTCTCCCGTCACTCTGGTTAAAGTGTTATGAAAAAAAAGGCTGTTGGGGGCTAGGGAGTATCGAGTTGATCATTATACATGAAGAAATAACCAATTTCATCGTTTGGTTTATGTTTTACACGCGTTTTAAATTTTATTGCCGAAATCGCTTTTTCTCGCCGAGATAAGCACGTTTTCTGAAATGCCGCTCTCCCGTCACTCTGGTTAAAGTGTTATGAAAAAAAAAGGCTGTTGGGGGCTAGGGAGTATCGAGTTGATCATTATACATGAAGAAATAACCAATTTCATCGTTTGGTTTATGTTTTACACGCGTTTTAAATTTTATTGCCGAAATCGCTTTTTCTCGCCGAGATAAGCACGTTTTCTGAAATGCCGCTCTCCCGTCACTCTGGTTAAAGTGTTATGAAAAAAAAGGCTGTTGGGGGCTAGGGAGTATCGAGTTGATCATTATACATGAAGAAATAACCAATTTCATCGTTTTGGTTTATGTTTTCCACGCGTTTTAAATTTTATTGCCGAAATCGCTTTTTCTCGCCGAGATAAGCACGTTTTCTGAAATGCCGCTCTCCCGTCACTCTGGTTAAAGTGTTATGAAAAAAAAGGCTGTTGGGGGCTAGGGAGTATCGAGTTGATCATTATACATGAAGAAATAACCAATTTCATCGTTTGGTTTATGTTTTACACGCGTTTTAAATTTTATTGCCGAAATCGCTTTTTCTCGCCGAGATAAGCACGTTTTCTGAAATGCCGCTCTCCCGTCACTCTGGTTAAAGTGTTATGAAAAAAAAGGCTGTTGGGGGCTAGGGAGTATCGAGTTGATCATTATACATGAAGAAATAACCAATTTCATCGTTTGGTTTATGTTTTACACGCGTTTTAAATTTTATTGCCGAAATCGCTTTTTCTCGCCGAGATAAGCACGTTTTCTGAAATGCCGCTCTCCCGTCACTCTGGTTAAAGTGTTATGAAAAAAAAGGCTGTTGGGGGCTAGGGAGTATCGAGTTGATCATTATACATGAAGAAATAACCAATTTCATCGTTTGGTTTATGTTTTACACGCGTTTTAAATTTTATTGCCGAAATCGCTTTTTCTCGCCGAGATAAGCACGTTTTCTGAAATGCCGCTCTCCCGTCACTCTGGTTAAAGTGTTATGAAAAAAAAGGCTGTTGGGGGCTAGGGAGTATCGAGTTGATCATTATACATGAAGAAATAACCAATTTCATCGTTTGGTTTATGTTTTACACGCGTTTTAAATTTTATTGCCGAAATCGCTTTTTCTCGCCGAGATAAGCACGTTTTCTGAAATGCCGCTCTCCCGTCACTCTGGTTAAAGTGTTATGAAAAAAAAGGCTGTTGGGGGGCTAGGGAGTATCGAGTTGATCATTATACATGAAGAAATAACCAATTTCATCGTTTGGTTTATGTTTTACACGCGTTTTAAATTTTATTGCCGAAATCGCTTTTTCTCGCCGAGATAAGCACGTTTTCTGAAATGCCGCTCTCCCGTCACTCTGGTTAAAGTGTTATGAAAAAAAAGGCTGTTGGGGGCTAGGGAGTATCGAGTTGATCATTATACATGAAGAAATAACCAATTTCATCGTTTGGTTTATGTTTTACACGCGTTTTAAATTTTATTGCCGAAATCGCTTTTTCTCGCCGAGATAAGCACGTTTTCTGAAATGCCGCTCTCCCGTCACTCTGGTTAAAGTGTTATGAAAAAAAAGGCTGTTGGGGGCTAGGGAGTATCGAGTTGATCATTATACATGAAGAAATAACCAATTTCATCGTTTGGTTTATGTTTTACACGCGTTTTAAATTTTATTGCCGAAATCGCTTTTTCTCGCCGAGATAAGCACGTTTTCTGAAATGCCGCTCTCCCGTCACTCTGGTTAAAGTGTCATGAAAAAAAAGGCTGTTGGGGGCTAGGGAGTATCGAGTTGATCATTATACATGAAGAAATAACCAATTTCATCGTTTGGTTTATGTTTTACACGCGTTTTAAATTTTATTGCCGAAATCGCTTTTTCTCGCCGAGATAAGCACGTTTTCTGAAATGCCGCTCTCCCGTCACTCTGGTTAAAGTGTTATGAAAAAAAAGGCTGTTGGGGGCTAGGGAGTATCGAGTTGATCATTATACATGAAGAAATAACCAATTTCATCGTTTGGTTTATGTTTTACACGCGTTTTAAATTTTATTGCCGAAATCGCTTTTTCTCGCCGAGATAAGCACGTTTTCTGAAATGCCGCTCTCCGTCACTCTGGTTAAAGTGTTATGAAAAAAAAGGCTGTTGGGGGCTAGGGAGTATCGAGTTGATCATTATACATGAAGAAATAACCAATTTCATCGTTTGGTTTATGTTTTACACGCGTTTTAAATTTTATTGCCGAAATCGCTTTTTCTCGCCGAGATAAGCACGTTTTCTGAAATGCCGCTCTCCCGTCACTCTGGTTAAAGTGTTATGAAAAAAAAGGCTGTTGGGGGCTAGGGAGTATCGAGTTGATCATTATACATGAAGAAATAACCAATTTCATCGTTTGGTTTATGTTTTACACGCGTTTTAAATTTTATTGCCGAAATCGCTTTTTCTCGCCGAGATAAGCACGTTTTCTGAAATGCCGCTCTCCCGTCACTCTGGTTAAAGTGTTATGAAAAAAAAGGCTGTTGGGGGCTAGGGAGTATCGAGTTGATCATTATACATGAAGAAATAACCAATTTCATCGTTTGGTTTATGTTTTACACGCGTTTTAAATTTTATTGCCGAAATCGCTTTTTCTCGCCGAGATAAGCACGTTTTCTGAAATGCCGCTCTCCCGTCACTCTGGTTAAAGTGTTATGAAAAAAAAGGCTGTTGGGGGCTAGGGAGTATCGAGTTGATCATTATACATGAAGAAATAACCAATTTCATCGTTTGGTTTATGTTTTACACGCGTTTTAAATTTTATTGCCGAAATCGCTTTTTCTCGCCGAGATAAGCACGTTTTCTGAAATGCCGCTCTCCCGTCACTCTGGTTAAAGTGTTATGAAAAAAAAGGCTGTTGGGGGCTAGGGAGTATCGAGTTGATCATTATACATGAAGAAATAACCAATTTCATCGTTTGGTTTATGTTTTACACGCGTTTTAAATTTTATTGCCGAAATCGCTTTTTCTCGCCGAGATAAGCACGTTTTCTGAAATGCCGCTCTCCCGTCACTCTGGTTAAAGTGTTATGAAAAAAAAGGCTGTTGGGGGCTAGGGAGTATCGAGTTGATCATTATACATGAAGAAATAACCAATTTCATCGTTTGGTTTATGTTTTACACGCGTTTTAAATTTTATTGCCGAAATCGCTTTTTCTCGCCGAGATAAGCACGTTTTCTGAAATGCCGCTCTCCCGTCACTCTGGTTAAAGTGTTATGAAAAAAAAGGCTGTTGGGGGCTAGGGAGTATCGAGTTGATCATTATACATGAAGAAATAACCAATTTCATCGTTTGGTTTATGTTTTACACGCGTTTTAAATTTTATTGCCGAAATCGCTTTTTCTCGCCGAGATAAGCACGTTTTCTGAAATGCCGCTCTCCCGTCACTCTGGTTAAAGTGTTATGAAAAAAAAGGCTGTTGGGGGCTAGGGAGTATCGAGTTGATCATTATACATGAAGAAATAACCAATTTCATCGTTTGGTTTATGTTTTACACGCGTTTTAAATTTTATTGCCGAAATCGCTTTTTCTCGCCGAGATAAGCACGTTTTCTGAAATGCCGCTCTCCCGTCACTCTGGTTAAAGTGTTATGAAAAAAAAGGCTGTTGGGGGCTAGGGAGTATCGAGTTGATCATTATACATGAAGAAATAACCAATTTCATCGTTTGGTTTATGTTTTACACGCGTTTTAAATTTTATTGCCGAAATCGCTTTTTCTCGCCGAGATAAGCACGTTTTCTGAAATGCCGCTCTCCCGTCACTCTGGTTAAAGTGTTATGAAAAAAAAGGCTGTTGGGGGCTAGGGAGTATCGAGTTGATCATTATACATGAAGAAATAACCAATTTCATCGTTTGGTTTATGTTTTACACGCGTTTTAAATTTTATTGCCGAAATCGCTTTTTCTCGCCGAGATAAGCACGTTTTCTGAAATGCCGCTCTCCCGTCACTCTGGTTAAAGTGTTATGAAAAAAAAGGCTGTTGGGGGCTAGGGAGTATCGAGTTGATCATTATACATGAAGAAATAACCAATTTCATCGTTTGGTTTATGTTTTACACGCGTTTTAAATTTTATTGCCGAAATCGCTTTTTCTCGCCGAGATAAGCACGTTTTCTGAAATGCCGCTCTCCCGTCACTCTGGTTAAAGTGTTATGAAAAAAAAGGCTGTTGGGGGCTAGGGAGTATCGAGTTGATCATTATACATGAAGAAATAACCAATTTCATCGTTTGGTTTATGTTTTACACGCGTTTTAAATTTTATTGCCGAAATCGCTTTTTCTCGCCGAGATAAGCACGTTTTCTGAAATGCCGCTCTCCCGTCACTCTGGTTAAAGTGTTATGAAAAAAAAGGCTGTTGGGGGCTAGGGAGTATCGAGTTGATCATTATACATGAAGAAATAACCAATTTCATCGTTTGGTTTATGTTTTACACGCGTTTTAAATTTTATTGCCGAAATCGCTTTTTCTCGCCGAGATAAGCACGTTTTCTGAAATGCCGCTCTCCCGTCACTCTGGTTAAAGTGTTATGAAAAAAAAGGCTGTTGGGGGCTAGGGAGTATCGAGTTGATCATTATACATGAAGAAATAACCAATTTCATCGTTTGGTTTATGTTTTACACGCGTTTTAAATTTTATTGCCGAAATCGCTTTTTCTCGCCGAGATAAGCACGTTTTCTGAAATGCCGCTCTCCCGTCACTCTGGTTAAAGTGTTATGAAAAAAAAGGCTGTTGGGGGCTAGGGAGTATCGAGTTGATCATTATACATGAAGAAATAACCAATTTCATCGTTTGGTTTATGTTTTACACGCGTTTTAAATTTTATTGCCGAAATCGCTTTTTCTCGCCGAGATAAGCACGTTTTCTGAAATGCCGCTCTCCCGTCACTCTGGTTAAAGTGTTATGAAAAAAAAGGCTGTTGGGGGCTAGGGAGTATCGAGTTGATCATTATACATGAAGAAATAACCAATTTCATCGTTTGGTTTATGTTTTACACGCGTTTTAAATTTTATTGCCGAAATCGCTTTTTCTCGCCGAGATAAGCACGTTTTCTGAAATGCCGCTCTCCCGTCACTCTGGTTAAAGTGTTATGAAAAAAAAGGCTGTTGGGGGCTAGGGAGTATCGAGTTGATCATTATACATGAAGAAATAACCAATTTCATCGTTTGGTTTATGTTTTACACGCGTTTTAAATTTTATTGCCGAAATCGCTTTTTCTCGCCGAGATAAGCACGTTTTCTGAAATGCCGCTCTCCCGTCACTCTGGTTAAAGTGTTATGAAAAAAAAGGCTGTTGGGGGCTAGGGAGTATCGAGTTGATCATTATACATGAAGAAATAACCAATTTCATCGTTTGGTTTATGTTTTACACGCGTTTTAAATTTTATTGCCGAAATCGCTTTTTCTCGCCGAGATAAGCACGTTTTCTGAAATGCCGCTCTCCCGTCACTCTGGTTAAAGTGTTATGAAAAAAAAGGCTGTTGGGGGCTAGGGAGTATCGAGTTGATCATTATACATGAAGAAATAACCAATTTCATCGTTTGGTTTATGTTTTACACGCGTTTTAAATTTTATTGCCGAAATCGCTTTTTCTCGCCGAGATAAGCACGTTTTCTGAAATGCCGCTCTCCCGTCACTCTGGTTAAAGTGTTATGAAAAAAAAGGCTGTTGGGGGCTAGGGAGTATCGAGTTGATCATTATACATGAAGAAATAACCAATTTCATCGTTTGGTTTATGTTTTACACGCGTTTTAAATTTTATTGCCGAAATCGCTTTTTCTCGCCGAGATAAGCACGTTTTCTGAAATGCCGCTCTCCCGTCACTCTGGTTAAAGTGTTATGAAAAAAAAGGCTGTTGGGGGCTAGGGAGTATCGAGTTGATCATTATACATGAAGAAATAACCAATTTCATCGTTTGGTTTATGTTTTACACGCGTTTTAAATTTTATTGCCGAAATCGCTTTTTCTCGCCGAGATAAGCACGTTTTCTGAAATGCCGCTCTCCCGTCACTCTGGTTAAAGTGTTATGAAAAAAAAGGCTGTTGGGGGCTAGGGAGTATCGAGTTGATCATTATACATGAAGAAATAACCAATTTCATCGTTTGGTTTATGTTTTACACGCGTTTTAAATTTTATTGCCGAAATCGCTTTTTCTCGCCGAGATAAGCACGTTTTCTGAAATGCCGCTCTCCCGTCACTCTGGTTAAAGTGTTATGAAAAAAAAGGCTGTTGGGGGCTAGGGAGTATCGAGTTGATCATTATACATGAAGAAATAACCAATTTCATCGTTTGGTTTATGTTTTACACGCGTTTTAAATTTTATTGCCGAAATCGCTTTTTCTCGCCGAGATAAGCACGTTTTCTGAAATGCCGCTCTCCCGTCACTCTGGTTAAAGTGTTATGAAAAAAAAGGCTGTTGGGGGCTAGGGAGTATCGAGTTGATCATTATACATGAAGAAATAACCAATTTCATCGTTTGGTTTATGTTTTACACGCGTTTTAAATTTTATTGCCGAAATCGCTTTTTCTCGCCGAGATAAGCACGTTTTCTGAAATGCCGCTCTCCCGTCACTCTGGTTAAAGTGTTATGAAAAAAAAGGCTGTTGGGGGCTAGGGAGTATCGAGTTGATCATTATACATGAAGAAATAACCAATTTCATCGTTTGGTTTATGTTTTACACGCGTTTTAAATTTTATTGCCGAAATCGCTTTTTCTCGCCGAGATAAGCACGTTTTCTGAAATGCCGCTCTCCCGTCACTCTGGTTAAAGTGTTATGAAAAAAAAGGCTGTTGGGGGCTAGGGAGTATCGAGTTGATCATTATACATGAAGAAATAACCAATTTCATCGTTTGGTTTATGTTTTACACGCGTTTTAAATTTTATTGCCGAAATCGCTTTTTCTCGCCGAGATAAGCACGTTTTCTGAAATGCCGCTCTCCCGTCACTCTGGTTAAAGTGTTATGAAAAAAAAGGCTGTTGGGGGCTAGGGAGTATCGAGTTGATCATTATACATGAAGAAATAACCAATTTCATCGTTTGGTTTATGTTTTACACGCGTTTTAAATTTTATTGCCGAAATCGCTTTTTCTCGCCGAGATAAGCACGTTTTCTGAAATGCCGCTCTCCCGTCACTCTGGTTAAAGTGTTATGAAAAAAAAGGCTGTTGGGGGCTAGGGAGTATCGAGTTGATCATTATACATGAAGAAATAACCAATTTCATCGTTTGGTTTATGTTTTACACGCGTTTTAAATTTTATTGCCGAAATCGCTTTTTCTCGCCGAGATAAGCACGTTTTCTGAAATGCCGCTCTCCCGTCACTCTGGTTAAAGTGTTATGAAAAAAAAGGCTGTTGGGGGCTAGGGAGTATCGAGTTGATCATTATACATGAAGAAATAACCAATTTCATCGTTTGGTTTATGTTTTACACGCGTTTTAAATTTTATTGCCGAAATCGCTTTTTCTCGCCGAGATAAGCACGTTTTCTGAAATGCCGCTCTCCCGTCACTCTGGTTAAAGTGTTATGAAAAAAAAGGCTGTTGGGGGCTAGGGAGTATCGAGTTGATCATTATACATGAAGAAATAACCAATTTCATCGTTTGGTTTATGTTTTACACGCGTTTTAAATTTTATTGCCGAAATCGCTTTTTCTCGCCGAGATAAGCACGTTTTCTGAAATGCCGCTCTCCCGTCACTCTGGTTAAAGTGTTATGAAAAAAAAGGCTGTTGGGGGCTAGGGAGTATCGAGTTGATCATTATACATGAAGAAATAACCAATTTCATCGTTTGGTTTATGTTTTACACGCGTTTTAAATTTTATTGCCGAAATCGCTTTTTCTCGCCGAGATAAGCACGTTTTCTGAAATGCCGCTCTCCCGTCACTCTGGTTAAAGTGTTATGAAAAAAAAGGCTGTTGGGGGCTAGGGAGTATCGAGTTGATCATTATACATGAAGAAATAACCAATTTCATCGTTTGGTTTATGTTTTACACGCGTTTTAAATTTTATTGCCGAAATCGCTTTTTCTCGCCGAGATAAGCACGTTTTCTGAAATGCCGCTCTCCCGTCACTCTGGTTAAAGTGTTATGAAAAAAAAGGCTGTTGGGGGCTAGGGAGTATCGAGTTGATCATTATACATGAAGAAATAACCAATTTCATCGTTTGGTTTATGTTTTACACGCGTTTTAAATTTTATTGCCGAAATCGCTTTTTCTCGCCGAGATAAGCACGTTTTCTGAAATGCCGCTCTCCCGTCACTCTGGTTAAAGTGTTATGAAAAAAAAGGCTGTTGGGGGCTAGGGAGTATCGAGTTGATCATTATACATGAAGAAATAACCAATTTCATCGTTTGGTTTATGTTTTACACGCGTTTTAAATTTTATTGCCGAAATCGCTTTTTCTCGCCGAGATAAGCACGTTTTCTGAAATGCCGCTCTCCCGTCACTCTGGTTAAAGTGTTATGAAAAAAAAGGCTGTTGGGGGCTAGGGAGTATCGAGTTGATCATTATACATGAAGAAATAACCAATTTCATCGTTTGGTTTATGTTTTACACGCGTTTTAAATTTTATTGCCGAAATCGCTTTTTCTCGCCGAGATAAGCACGTTTTCTGAAATGCCGCTCTCCCGTCACTCTGGTTAAAGTGTTATGAAAAAAAAGGCTGTTGGGGGCTAGGGAGTATCGAGTTGATCATTATACATGAAGAAATAACCAATTTCATCGTTTGGTTTATGTTTTACACGCGTTTTAAATTTTATTGCCGAAATCGCTTTTTCTCGCCGAGATAAGCACGTTTTCTGAAATGCCGCTCTCCCGTCACTCTGGTTAAAGTGTTATGAAAAAAAAGGCTGTTGGGGGCTAGGGAGTATCGAGTTGATCATTATACATGAAGAAATAACCAATTTCATCGTTTGGTTTATGTTTTACACGCGTTTTAAATTTTATTGCCGAAATCGCTTTTTCTCGCCGAGATAAGCACGTTTTCTGAAATGCCGCTCTCCCGTCACTCTGGTTAAAGTGTTATGAAAAAAAAGGCTGTTGGGGGCTAGGGAGTATCGAGTTGATCATTATACATGAAGAAATAACCAATTTCATCGTTTGGTTTATGTTTTACACGCGTTTTAAATTTTATTGCCGAAATCGCTTTTTCTCGCCGAGATAAGCACGTTTTCTGAAATGCCGCTCTCCCGTCACTCTGGTTAAAGTGTTATGAAAAAAAAGGCTGTTGGGGGCTAGGGAGTATCGAGTTGATCATTATACATGAAGAAATAACCAATTTCATCGTTTGGTTTATGTTTTACACGCGTTTTAAATTTTATTGCCGAAATCGCTTTTTCTCGCCGAGATAAGCACGTTTTCTGAAATGCCGCTCTCCCGTCACTCTGGTTAAAGTGTTATGAAAAAAAAGGCTGTTGGGGGCTAGGGAGTATCGAGTTGATCATTATACATGAAGAAATAACCAATTTCATCGTTTGGTTTATGTTTTACACGCGTTTTAAATTTTATTGCCGAAATCGCTTTTTCTCGCCGAGATAAGCACGTTTTCTGAAATGCCGCTCTCCCGTCACTCTGGTTAAAGTGTTATGAAAAAAAAGGCTGTTGGGGGCTAGGGAGTATCGAGTTGATCATTATACATGAAGAAATAACCAATTTCATCGTTTGGTTTATGTTTTACACGCGTTTTAAATTTTATTGCCGAAATCGCTTTTTCTCGCCGAGATAAGCACGTTTTCTGAAATGCCGCTCTCCCGTCACTCTGGTTAAAGTGTTATGAAAAAAAAGGCTGTTGGGGGCTAGGGAGTATCGAGTTGATCATTATACATGAAGAAATAACCAATTTCATCGTTTGGTTTATGTTTTACACGCGTTTTAAATTTTATTGCCGAAATCGCTTTTTCTCGCCGAGATAAGCACGTTTTCTGAAATGCCGCTCTCCCGTCACTCTGGTTAAAGTGTTATGAAAAAAAAGGCTGTTGGGGGCTAGGGAGTATCGAGTTGATCATTATACATGAAGAAATAACCAATTTCATCGTTTGGTTTATGTTTTACACGCGTTTTAAATTTTATTGCCGAAATCGCTTTTTCTCGCCGAGATAAGCACGTTTTCTGAAATGCCGCTCTCCCGTCACTCTGGTTAAAGTGTTATGAAAAAAAAGGCTGTTGGGGGCTAGGGAGTATCGAGTTGATCATTATACATGAAGAAATAACCAGATTTCATCGTTTGGTTTATGTTTTACACGCGTTTTAAATTTTATTGCCGAAATCGCTTTTTCTCGCCGAGATAAGCACGTTTTCTGAAATGCCGCTCTCCCGTCACTCTGGTTAAAGTGTTATGAAAAAAAAGGCTGTTGGGGGCTAGGGAGTATCGAGTTGATCATTATACATGAAGAAATAACCAATTTCATCGTTTGGTTTATGTTTTACACGCGTTTTAAATTTTATTGCCGAAATCGCTTTTTCTCGCCGAGATAAGCACGTTTTCTGAAATGCCGCTCTCCCGTCACTCTGGTTAAAGTGTTATGAAAAAAAAGGCTGTTGGGGGCTAGGGAGTATCGAGTTGATCATTATACATGAAGAAATAACCAATTTCATCGTTTGGTTTATGTTTTACACGCGTTTTAAATTTTATTGCCGAAATCGCTTTTTCTCGCCGAGATAAGCACGTTTTCTGAAATGCCGCTCTCCCGTCACTCTGGTTAAAGTGTTATGAAAAAAAAGGCTGTTGGGGGCTAGGGAGTATCGAGTTGATCATTATACATGAAGAAATAACCAATTTCATCGTTTGGTTTATGTTTTACACGCGTTTTAAATTTTATTGCCGAAATCGCTTTTTCTCGCCGAGATAAGCACGTTTTCTGAAATGCCGCTCTCCCGTCACTCTGGTTAAAGTGTTATGAAAAAAAAGGCTGTTGGGGGCTAGGGAGTATCGAGTTGATCATTATACATGAAGAAATAACCAATTTCATCGTTTGGTTTATGTTTTACACGCGTTTTAAATTTTATTGCCGAAATCGCTTTTTCTCGCCGAGATAAGCACGTTTTCTGAAATGCCGCTCTCCCGTCACTCTGGTTAAAGTGTTATGAAAAAAAAGGCTGTTGGGGGCTAGGGAGTATCGAGTTGATCATTATACATGAAGAAATAACCAATTTCATCGTTTGGTTTATGTTTTACACGCGTTTTAAATTTTATTGCCGAAATCGCTTTTTCTCGCCGAGATAAGCACGTTTTCTGAAATGCCGCTCTCCCGTCACTCTGGTTAAAGTGTTATGAAAAAAAAGGCTGTTGGGGGCTAGGGAGTATCGAGTTGATCATTATACATGAAGAAATAACCAATTTCATCGTTTGGTTTATGTTTTACACGCGTTTTAAATTTTATTGCCGAAATCGCTTTTTCTCGCCGAGATAAGCACGTTTTCTGAAATGCCGCTCTCCCGTCACTCTGGTTAAAGTGTTATGAAAAAAAAGGCTGTTGGGGGCTAGGGAGTATCGAGTTGATCATTATACATGAAGAAATAACCAATTTCATCGTTTGGTTTATGTTTTACACGCGTTTTAAATTTTATTGCCGAAATCGCTTTTTCTCGCCGAGATAAGCACGTTTTCTGAAATGCCGCTCTCCCGTCACTCTGGTTAAAGTGTTATGAAAAAAAAGGCTGTTGGGGGCTAGGGAGTATCGAGTTGATCATTATACATGAAGAAATAACCAATTTCATCGTTTGGTTTATGTTTTACACGCGTTTTAAATTTTATTGCCGAAATCGCTTTTTCTCGCCGAGATAAGCACGTTTTCTGAAATGCCGCTCTCCCGTCACTCTGGTTAAAGTGTTATGAAAAAAAAGGCTGTTGGGGGCTAGGGAGTATCGAGTTGATCATTATACATGAAGAAATAACCAATTTCATCGTTTGGTTTATGTTTTACACGCGTTTTAAATTTTATTGCCGAAATCGCTTTTTCTCGCCGAGATAAGCACGTTTTCTGAAATGCCGCTCTCCCGTCACTCTGGTTAAAGTGTTATGAAAAAAAAGGCTGTTGGGGGCTAGGGAGTATCGAGTTGATCATTATACATGAAGAAATAACCAATTTCATCGTTTGGTTTATGTTTTACACGCGTTTTAAATTTTATTGCCGAAATCGCTTTTTCTCGCCGAGATAAGCACGTTTTCTGAAATGCCGCTCTCCCGTCACTCTGGTTAAAGTGTTATGAAAAAAAAGGCTGTTGGGGGCTAGGGAGTATCGAGTTGATCATTATACATGAAGAAATAACCAATTTCATCGTTTGGTTTATGTTTTACACGCGTTTTAAATTTTATTGCCGAAATCGCTTTTTCTCGCCGAGATAAGCACGTTTTCTGAACTGCCGCTCTCCCGTCACTCTGGTTAAAGTGTTATGAAAAAAAAGGCTGTTGGGGGCTAGGGAGTATCGAGTTGATCATTATACATGAAGAAATAACCAATTTCATCGTTTGGTTTATGTTTTACACGCGTTTTAAATTTTATTGCCGAAATCGCTTTTTCTCGCCGAGATAAGCACGTTTTCTGAAATGCCGCTCTCCCGTCACTCTGGTTAAAGTGTTATGAAAAAAAAGGCTGTTGGGGGCTAGGGAGTATCGAGTTGATCATTATACATGAAGAAATAACCAATTTCATCGTTTGGTTTATGTTTTACACGCGTTTTAAATTTTATTGCCGAAATCGCTTTTTCTCGCCGAGATAAGCACGTTTTCTGAAATGCCGCTCTCCCGTCACTCTGGTTAAAGTGTTATGAAAAAAAAGGCTGTTGGGGGCTAGGGAGTATCGAGTTGATCATTATACATGAAGAAATAACCAATTTCATCGTTTGGTTTATGTTTTACACGCGTTTTAAATTTTATTGCCGAAATCGCTTTTTCTCGCCGAGATAAGCACGTTTTCTGAAATGCCGCTCTCCCGTCACTCTGGTTAAAGTGTTATGAAAAAAAAGGCTGTTGGGGGCTAGGGAGTATCGAGTTGATCATTATACATGAAGAAATAACCAATTTCATCGTTTGGTTTATGTTTTACACGCGTTTTAAATTTTATTGCCGAAATCGCTTTTTTCTCGCCGAGATAAGCACGTTTTCTGAAATGCCGCTCTCCCGTCACTCTGGTTAAAGTGTTATGAAAAAAAAGGCTGTTGGGGGCTAGGGAGTATCGAGTTGATCATTATACATGAAGAAATAACCAATTTCATCGTTTGGTTTATGTTTTACACGCGTTTTAAATTTTATTGCCGAAATCGCTTTTTCTCGCCGAGATAAGCACGTTTTCTGAAATGCCGCTCTCCCGTCACTCTGGTTAAAGTGTTATGAAAAAAGAAGGCTGTTGGGGGCTAGGGAGTATCGAGTTGATCATTATACATGAAGAAATAACCAATTTCATCGTTTGGTTTATGTTTTACACGCGTTTTAAATTTTATTGCCGAAATCGCTTTTTCTCGCCGAGATAAGCACGTTTTCTGAAATGCCGCTCTCCCATCACTCTGGTTAAAGTGTTATGAAAAAAAAGGCTGTTGGGGGCTAGGGAGTATCGAGTTGATCATTATACATGAAGAAATAACCAATTTCATCGTTTGGTTTATGTTTTACACGCGTTTTAAATTTTATTGCCGAAATCGCTTTTTCTCGCCGAGATAAGCACGTTTTCTGAAATGCTGCTCTCCCGTCACTCTGGTTAAAGTGTTATGAAAAAAAAGGCTGTTGGGGGCTAGGGAGTATCGAGTTGATCATTATACATGAAGAAATAACCAATTTCATCGTTTGGTTTATGTTTTACACGCGTTTTAAATTTTATTGCCGAAATCGCTTTTTCTCGCCGAGATAAGCACGTTTTCTGAAATGCCGCTCTCCCGTCACTCTGGTTAAAGTGTTATGAAAAAAAAGGCTGTTGGGGGCTAGGGAGTATCGAGTTGATCATTATACATGAAGAAATAACCAATTTCATCGTTTGGTTTATGTTTTACACGCGTTTTAAATTTTATTGCCGAAATCGCTTTTTCTCGCCGAGATAAGCACGTTTTCTGAAATGCCGCTCTCCCGTCACTCTGGTTAAAGTGTTATGAAAAAAAAGGCTGTTGGGGGCTAGGGAGTATCGAGTTGATCATTATACATGAAGAAATAACCAATTTCATCGTTTGGTTTATGTTTTACACGCGTTTTAAATTTTATTGCCGAAATCGCTTTTTCTCGCCGAGATAAGCACGTTTTCTGAAATGCCGCTCTCCCGTCACTCTGGTTAAAGTGTTGTGAAAAAAAAGGCTGTTGGGGGCTAGGGAGTATCGAGTTGATCATTATACATGAAGAAATAACCAATTTCATCGTTTGGTTTATGTTTTACACGCGTTTTAAATTTTATTGCCGAAATCGCTTTTTCTCGCCGAGATAAGCACGTTTTCTGAAATGCCGCTCTCCCGTCACTCTGGTTAAAGTGTTATGAAAAAAAAGGCTGTTGGGGGCTAGGGAGTATCGAGTTGATCATTATACATGAAGAAATAACCAATTTCATCGTTTGGTTTATGTTTTACACGCGTTTTAAATTTTATTGCCGAAATCGCTTTTTCTCGCCGAGATAAGCACGTTTTCTGAAATGCCGCTCTCCCGTCACTCTGGTTAAAGTGTTATGAAAAAAGAAGGCTGTTGGGGGCTAGGGAGTATCGAGTTGATCATTATACATGAAGAAATAACCAATTTCATCGTTTGGTTTATGTTTTACACGCGTTTTAAATTTTATTGCCGAAATCGCTTTTTCTCGCCGAGATAAGCACGTTTTCTGAAATGCCGCTCTCCCGTCACTCTGGTTAAAGTGTTATGAAAAAAAAAGGCTGTTGGGGGCTAGGGAGTATCGAGTTGATTATTATACATGAAGAAATAACCAATTTCATCGTTTGGTTTATGTTTTACACGCGTTTTAAATTTTATTGCCGAAATCGCTTTTTCTCGCCGAGATAAGCACGTTTTCTGAAATGCCGCTCTCCCGTCACTCTGGTTAAAGTGTTATGAAAAAAAAGGCTGTTGGGGGCTAGGGAGTATCGACTTGATCATTATACATGAAGAAATAACCAATTTCATCGTTTGGTTTATGTTTTACACGCGTTTTAAATTTTATTGCCGAAATCGCTTTTTCTCGCCGAGATAAGCACGTTTTCTGAAATGCCGCTCTCCCGTCACTCTGGTTAAAGTGTTATGAAAAAAAAGGCTGTTGGGGGCTAGGGAGTATCGAGTTGATCATTATACATGAAGAAATAACCAATTTCATCGTTTGGTTTATGTTTTACACGCGTTTTAAATTTTATTGCCGAAATCGCTTTTTCTCGCCGAGATAAGCACGTTTTCTGAAATGCCGCTCTCCCGTCACTCTGGTTAAAGTGTTATGAAAAAAAAGGCTGTTGGGGGCTAGGGAGTATCGAGTTGATCATTATACATGAAGAAATAACCAATTTCATCGTTTGGTTTATGTTTTACACGCGTTTTAAATTTTATTGCCGAAATCGCTTTTTCTCGCCGAGATAAGCACGTTTTCTGAAATGCCGCTCTCCCGTCACTCTGGTTAAAGTGTTATGAAAAAAAAGGCTGTTGGGGGCTAGGGAGTATCGAGTTGATCATTATACATGAAGAAATAACCAATTTCATCGTTTGGTTTATGTTTTACACGCGTTTTAAATTTTATTGCCGAAATCGCTTTTTCTCGCCGAGATAAGCACGTTTTCTGAAATGCCGCTCTCCCGTCACTCTGGTTAAAGTGTTATGAAAAAAGAAGGCTGTTGGGGGCTAGGGAGTATCGAGTTGATCATTATACATGAAGAAATAACCAATTTCATCGTTTGGTTTATGTTTTACACGCGTTTTAAATTTTATTGCCGAAATCGCTTTTTCTCGCCGAGATAAGCACGTTTTCTGAAATGCCGCTCTCCCATCACTCTGGTTAAAGTGTTATGAAAAAAAAGGCTGTTGGGGGCTAGGGAGTATCGAGTTGATCATTATACATGAAGAAATAACCAATTTCATCGTTTGGTTTATGTTTTACACGCGTTTTAAATTTTATTGCCGAAATCGCTTTTTCTCGCCGAGATAAGCACGTTTTCTGAAATGCTGCTCTCCCGTCACTCTGGTTAAAGTGTTATGAAAAAAAAGGCTGTTGGGGGCTAGGGAGTATCGAGTTGATCATTATACATGAAGAAATAACCAATTTCATCGTTTGGTTTATGTTTTACACGCGTTTTAAATTTTATTGCCGAAATCGCTTTTTCTCGCCGAGATAAGCACGTTTTCTGAAATGCCGCTCTCCCGTCACTCTGGTTAAAGTGTTATGAAAAAAAAGGCTGTTGGGGGCTAGGGAGTATCGAGTTGATCATTATACATGAAGAAATAACCAATTTCATCGTTTGGTTTATGTTTTACACGCGTTTTAAATTTTATTGCCGAAATCGCTTTTTCTCGCCGAGATAAGCACGTTTTCTGAAATGCCGCTCTCCCGTCACTCTGGTTAAAGTGTTATGAAAAAAAAGGCTGTTGGGGGCTAGGGAGTATCGAGTTGATCATTATACATGAAGAAATAACCAATTTCATCGTTTGGTTTATGTTTTACACGCGTTTTAAATTTTATTGCCGAAATCGCTTTTTCTCGCCGAGATAAGCACGTTTTCTGAAATGCCGCTCTCCCGTCACTCTGGTTAAAGTGTTGTGAAAAAAAAGGCTGTTGGGGGCTAGGGAGTATCGAGTTGATCATTATACATGAAGAAATAACCAATTTCATCGTTTGGTTTATGTTTTACACGCGTTTTAAATTTTATTGCCGAAATCGCTTTTTCTCGCCGAGATAAGCACGTTTTCTGAAATGCCGCTCTCCCGTCACTCTGGTTAAAGTGTTATGAAAAAAAAGGCTGTTGGGGGCTAGGGAGTATCGAGTTGATCATTATACATGAAGAAATAACCAATTTCATCGTTTGGTTTATGTTTTACACGCGTTTTAAATTTTATTGCCGAAATCGCTTTTTCTCGCCGAGATAAGCACGTTTTCTGAAATGCCGCTCTCCCGTCACTCTGGTTAAAGTGTTATGAAAAAAGAAGGCTGTTGGGGGCTAGGGAGTATCGAGTTGATCATTATACATGAAGAAATAACCAATTTCATCGTTTGGTTTATGTTTTACACGCGTTTTAAATTTTATTGCCGAAATCGCTTTTTCTCGCCGAGATAAGCACGTTTTCTGAAATGCCGCTCTCCCGTCACTCTGGTTAAAGTGTTATGAAAAAAAAAGGCTGTTGGGGGCTAGGGAGTATCGAGTTGATTATTATACATGAAGAAATAACCAATTTCATCGTTTGGTTTATGTTTTACACGCGTTTTAAATTTTATTGCCGAAATCGCTTTTTCTCGCCGAGATAAGCACGTTTTCTGAAATGCCGCTCTCCCGTCACTCTGGTTAAAGTGTTATGAAAAAAAAGGCTGTTGGGGGCTAGGGAGTATCGACTTGATCATTATACATGAAGAAATAACCAATTTCATCGTTTGGTTTATGTTTTACACGCGTTTTAAATTTTATTGCCGAAATCGCTTTTTCTCGCCGAGATAAGCACGTTTTCTGAAATGCCGCTCTCCCGTCACTCTGGTTAAAGTGTTATGAAAAAAAAGGCTGTTGGGGGCTAGGGAGTATCGAGTTGATCATTATACATGAAGAAATAACCAATTTCATCGTTTGGTTTATGTTTTACACGCGTTTTAAATTTTATTGCCGAAATCGCTTTTTCTCGCCGAGATAAGCACGTTTTCTGAAATGCCGCTCTCCCGTCACTCTGGTTAAAGTGTTATGAAAAAAAAGGCTGTTGGGGGCTAGGGAGTATCGAGTTGATCATTATACATGAAGAAATAACCAATTTCATCGTTTGGTTTATGTTTTACACGCGTTTTAAATTTTATTGCCGAAATCGCTTTTTCTCGCCGAGATAAGCACGTTTTCTGAAATGCCGCTCTCCCGTCACTCTGGTTAAAGTGTTATGAAAAAAAAGGCTGTTGGGGGCTAGGGAGTATCGAGTTGATCATTATACATGAAGAAATAACCAATTTCATCGTTTGGTTTATGTTTTACACGCGTTTTAAATTTTATTGCCGAAATCGCTTTTTCTTGCCGAGATAAGCACGTTTTCTGAAATGCCGCTCTCCCGTCACTCTGGTTAAAGTGTTATGAAAAAAAAGGCTGTTGGGGGCTAGGGAGTATCGAGTTGATCATTATACATGAAGAAATAACCAATTTCATCGTTTGGTTTATGTTTTACACGCGTTTTAAATTTTATTGCCGAAATCGCTTTTTCTCGCCGAGATAAGCACGTTTTCTGAAATGCCGCTCTCCCGTCACTCTGGTTAAAGTGTTATGAAAAAAAAAGGCTGTTGGGGGCTAGGGAGTATCGAGTTGATCATTATACATGAAGAAATAACCAATTTCATCGTTTGGTTTATGTTTTACACGCGTTTTAAATTTTATTGCCGAAATCGCTTTTTCTCGCCGAGATAAGCACGTTTTCTGAAATGCCGCTCTCCCGTCACTCTGGTTAAAGTGTTATGAAAAAAAAGGCTGTTGGGGGCTAGGGAGTATCGAGTTGATCATTATACATGAAGAAATAACCAATTTCATCGTTTGGTTTATGTTTTACACGCGTTTTAAATTTTATTGCCGAAATCGCTTTTTCTCGCCGAGATAAGCACGTTTTCTGAAATGCCGCTCTCCCGTCACTCTGGTTAAAGTGTTATGAAAAAAAAGGCTGTTGGGGGCTAGGGAGTATCGAGTTGATCATTATACATGAAGAAATAACCAATTTCATCGTTTGGTTTATGTTTTACACGCGTTTTAAATTTTATTGCCGAAATCGCTTTTTCTCGCCGAGATAAGCACGTTTTCTGAAATGCCGCTCTCCCGTCACTCTGGTTAAAGTGTTATGAAAAAAAAGGCTGTTGGGGGCTAGGGAGTATCGAGTTGATCATTATACATGAAGAAATAACCAATTTCATCGTTTGGTTTATGTTTTACACGCGTTTTAAATTTTATTGCCGAAATCGCTTTTTCTCGCCGAGATAAGCACGTTTTCTGAAATGCCGCTCTCCCGTCACTCTGGTTAAAGTGTTATGAAAAAAAAGGCTGTTGGGGGCTAGGGAGTATCGAGTTGATCATTATACATGAAGAAATAACCAATTTCATCGTTTGGTTTATGTTTTACACGCGTTTTAAATTTTATTGCCGAAATCGCTTTTTCTCGCCGAGATAAGCACGTTTTCTGAAATGCCGCTCTCCCGTCACTCTGGTTAAAGTGTTGTGAAAAAAAAGGCTGTTGGGGGCTCGGGAGTATCGAGTTGATCATTATACATGAAGAAATAACCAATTTCATCGTTTGGTTTATGTTTTACACGCGTTTTAAATGTTATTGCCGAAATCGCTTTTTCTCGCCGAGATAAGCACGTTTTCTGAAATGCCGCTCTCCCGTCACTCTGGTTAAAGTGTTATGAAAAAAAAGGCTGTTGGGGGCTAGGGAGTATCGAGATGATCATTATACATGAAGAAATAACCAATTTCATCGTTTGGTTTATGTTTTACACGCGTTTTAAATTTTATTGCCGAAATCGCTTTTTCTCGCCGAGATAAGCACGTTTTCTGAAATGCCGCTCTCCCGTCACTCTGGTTAAAGTGTTATGAAAAAAAAGGCTGTTGGGGGCTAGGGAGTATCGAGTTGATCATTATACACGAAGAAATAACCAATTTCATCGTTTGATTTATGTTTTACACGCGTTTTAAATTTTATTGCCGAAATCGCTTTTTCTCGCCGAGATAAGCACGTTTTCTGAAATGCCGCTCTCCCGTCACTCTGGTTAAAGTGTTATGAAAAAAAAGGCTGTTGGGGGCTAGGGAGTATCGAGTTGATCATTATACATGAAGAAATAACCAATTTCATCGTTTGGTTTATGTTTTACACGATGCTGAGCTCCAGCTGGAAGTGTAAAAAGAACCGGGCTGGTTAAAAAAAGAACCGGGCGACCCGGTAAAATTGCTTAGCCGGGGCTCTGGAAGCCTAACACGGCGTGATCTTGTCCAAAAAGCCGCTGCTGAGCTCCAGCTGGAAGTGTAAAAAGAACCGGGCTGGTTAAAAAAAAGAACCGGGCGACCCGGTAAAATTGCTTAGCCGGGGCTCTGGAAGCCTAACACGGCGTGATCTTGTCCAAAAAGCCGCTGCTGAGCTCCAGCTGGAAGTGTAAAAAGAACCGGGCTGGTTAAAAAAAAAGAACCGGGCGGCCCGGTAAAATTGCTTAGCCGGGGCTCTGGAAGCCTAACCCGGCGTGATACTGTGCAAAAAGCCGCTGCTGAGCTCCAGCTGGAAGTGTAAAAAACACCGGGCTGGTTAAAAAAAAGAACCGGGCGACCCTGTAAAATTGCTTAGCCGGGGCTCTGGAAGCCTAACACGGCGTGATCTTGTCCAAAAACCCGCTGCTGAGCTCCAGCTGGAAGTGTAAAAAGAACCGGGCTGGTTAAAAAAAAGAACCGGGCGGGCCGGTAAAATTGCTTAGCCGGGGCTCTGGAAGCCTAACACGGCGTGATCTTGTCCAAAAAGCCGCTCGTGAGCTCCAGCTGGAAGTGTAAAAAGAACCGGGCTGGTTCAAAAAAAGAACCGGGCGGCCCGGTAGAATTGCTTAGCCGAGGTCCTGGAAGCCTAACCCGGCGTGATCTTGCGCAAAAAGCCGCTGCTGAGCTCCAGCTGGAAGTGTAAAAAGAACCGGGCTGGTTCAAAAAAAGAACCGGGCGGCCCGGTAAAATTGCTTAGCCGGGGTCCTGGAAGCCTAACGCGGCGTGATCTTGCCCGAAAGTCGGCCTCTATACTTCCATATTAGGTACCAGGCGCTCAGAGCCAACTTGGCAAAAATTTTCTAAGTGCCCACGGCTTTGCGGGGATTGTGCGTCCGACCCGCGCCGGTTCTCCAGCCGGCCTAAAATAACGCAAAACCAGCCTCTCCCCCTGGAGCTCACAGCCAAAGGCGAAACTTTTCTAAGTGCCTACGGCTCTGCGGGCTTTTGAGTCCGCCCCGCGCCGGTTCGTCGGTCGGCCTCAAAAAGCGAAAAATCAGCCTCTCTCCCTGGAGCTCGACTCGAGTTGATCATTATACATGAAGAAATAACCAATTTCATCGTTTGGTTTATGTTTTACACGCGTTTTAAATTTTATTGCCGAAATCGCTTTTTCTCGCCGAGATAAGCACGTTTTCTGAAATGCCGCTCTCCCGTCACTCTGGTTAAAGTGTTATGAAAAAAAAGGCTGTTGGGGGCTAGGGAGTATCGAGTTGATCATTATACATGAAGAAATAACCAATTTCATCGTTTGGTTTATGTTTTACACGTGTTTTAAATTTTATTGCCGAAATCGCTTTTTCTCGCCGAGATAAGCACGTTTTCTGAAATGCCGCTCTCCCGTCACTCTGGTTAAAGTGTTATGAAAAAAAAAGCTGTTGGGGGCTAGGGAGTATCGAGTTGATCATTATACATGAAGAAATAACCAATTTCATCGTTTGGTTTATGTTTTACACGCGTTTTAAATTTTATTGCCGAAATGGCTTTTTCTCGCCGAGATAAGCACGTTTTCTGAAATGCCGCTCTCCCGTCACTCTGGTTAAAGTGTTATGAAAAAAAAGGCTGTTGGGGGCTAGGGAGTATCGAGTTGATCATTATACATGAAGAAATAACCAATTTCATCGTTTGGTTTATGTTTTACACGCGTTTTAAATTTTATTGCCGAAATCGCTTTTTCTCGCCGAGATAAGCACGTTTTCTGAAATGCCGCTCTCCCGTCACTCTGGTTAAAGTGTTATGAAAAAAAAGGCTGTTGGGGGCTAGGGAGTATCGAGTTGATCATTATACATGAAGAAATAACCAATTTCATCGTTTGGTTTATGTTTTACACGCGTTTTAAATTTTATTGCCGAAATCGCTTTTTCTCGCCGAGATAAGCACGTTTTCTGAAATCCCGCTCTCCCGTCACTCTGGTTAAAGTGTTATGAAAAAAAAGGCTGTTGGGGGCTAGGGAGTATCGAGTTGATCATTATACATGAAGAAATAACCAATTTCATCGTTTGGTTTATGTTTTACACGCGTTTTAAATTTTATTGCCGAAATCGCTTTTTCTCGCCGAGATAAGCACGTTTTCTGAAATGCCGCTCTCCCGTCACTCTGGTTAAAGTGTTATGAAAAAAAAGGCTGTTGGGGGCTAGGGAGTATCGAGTTGATCATTATACATGAAGAAATAACCAATTTCATCGTTTGGTTTATGTTTTACACGCGTTTTAAATTTTATTGCCGAAATCTCTTTTTCTCGCCGAGATAAGCACGTTTTCTGAAATGCCGCTCTCCCGTCACTCTGGTTAAAGTGTTGTGAAAAAAAAGGCTGTTGGGGGCTAGGGAGTATCGAGTTGATCATTATACATGAAGAAATAACCAATTTCATCGTTTGATTTATGTTTTACACGCGTTTTAAATTTTATTGCCGAAATCGCTTTTTCTCGCCGAGATAAGCACGTTTTCTGAAATGCCGCTCTCCCGTCACTCTGGTTAAAGTGTTATGAAAAAAAAGGCTGTTGGGGGCTAGGGAGTATCGAGTTGATCATTATACATGAAGAAATAACCATTTTCATCGTTTGGTTTATGTTTTACACGCGTTTTAAATTTTATTGCCGAAATCGCTTTTTCTCGCCGAGATAAGCACGTTTTCTGAAATGCCGCTCTCCCGTCACTCTGGTTAAAGTGTTATGAAAAAAAAGGCTGTTGGGGGCTAGGGAGTATCGAGTTGATCATTATACATGAAGAAATAACCAATTTCATCGTTTGGTTTATGTTTTACACGCGTTTTAAATTTTATTGCCGAAATCGCTTTTTCTCGCCGAGATAAGCACGTTTTCTGAAATGCCGCTCTCCCGTCACTCTGGTTAAAGTGTTATGAAAAAAAAGGCTGTTGGGGGCTAGGGAGTATCGAGTTGATCATTATACATGAAGAAATAACCAATTTCATCGTTTGGTTTATGTTTTACACGCGTTTTAAATTTTATTGCCGAAATCGCTTTTTCTCGCCGAGATAAGCACGTTTTCTGAAATGCCGCTCTCCCGTCACTCTGGTTAAAGTGTTATGAAAAAAAAGGCTGTTGGGGGCTAGGGAGTATCGAGTTGATCATTATACATGAAGAAATAACCAATTTCATCGTTTGGTTTATGTTTTACACGCGTTTTAAATTTTATTGCCGAAATCTCTTTTTCTCGCCGAGATAAGCACGTTTTCTGAAATGCCGCTCTCCCGTCACTCTGGTTAAAGTGTTATGAAAAAAAAGGCTGTTGGGGGCTAGGGAGTATCGAGTTGATCATTATACATGAAGAAATAACCAATTTCATCGTTTGATTTATGTTTTACACGCGTTTTAAATTTTATTGCCGAAATCGCTTTTTCTCGCCGAGATAAGCACGTTTTCTGAAATGCCGCTCTCCCGTCACTCTGGTTAAAGTGTTATGAAAAAAAAGGCTGTTGGGGGCTAGGGAGTATCGAGTTGATCATTATACATGAAGAAATAACCAATTTCATCGTTTGGTTTATGTTTTACACGATGCTGAGCTCCAGCTGGAAGTGTAAAAAGAACCGGGCTGGTTAAAAAAAGAACTGGGCGACCCGGTAAAATTGCTTAGCCGGGGCTCTGGAAGCCTAACACGGCGTGATCTTGTCCAAAAAGCCGCTGCTGAGCTCCAGCTGGAAGTGTAAAAAGAACCGGGCTGGTTAAAAAAAAGAACCGGGCGACCCGGTAAAATTGCTTAGCCGGGGCTCTGGAAGCCTAACACGGCGTGATCTTGTCCAAAAAGCTGCTGCTGAGCTCCAGCTGGAAGTGTAAAAAGAACCGGGCTGGTTAAAAAAAAAGAACCGGGCGGCCCGGTAAAATTGCTTAGCCGGGGCTCTGGAAGCCTAACCCGGCGTGATACTGTGCAAAAAGCCGCTGCTGAGCTCCAGCTGGAAGTGTAAAAAAAACCGGGCTGGTTAAAAAAAAGAACCGGGCGACCCTGTAAAATTGCTTAGCCGGGGCTCTGGAAGCCTAACACGGCGTGATCTTGTCCAAAAACCCGCTGCTGAGCTCCAGCTGGAAGTGTAAAAAGAACCGGGCTGGTTAAAAAAAAGAACCGGGCGGGCCGGTAAAATTGCTTAGCCGGGGCTCTGGAAGCCTAACACGGCGTGATCTTGTCCAAAAAGCCGCTCGTGAGCTCCAGCTGGAAGTGTAAAAAGAACCGGGCTGGTTCAAAAAAAGAACCGGGCGGCCCGGTAGAATTGCTTAGCCGAGGTCCTGGAAGCCTAACCCGGCGTGATCTTGCGCAAAAAGCCGCTGCTGAGCTCGCGCTGGAAGTGTAAAAAGAACCGGGCTGGTTCAAAAAAAGAACCGGGCGGCCCGGTAAAATTGCTTAGCCGGGGTCCTGGAAGCCTAACGCGGCGTGATCTTGCCCGAAAGTCGGCCTCTATACTTCCATATTAGGTACCAGGCGCTCAGAGCCAACTTGGCAAAAATTTTCTAAGTGCCCACGGCTCTGCGGGGATTGTGCGTCCGACCCGCGCCGGTTCTCCAGCCGGCCTAAAATAACGCAAAACCAGCCTCTCCCCCTGGAGCTCACAGCCAAAGGCGAAACTTTTCTAAGTGCCTACGGCTCTGCGGGATTTTGAGTCCGCCCCGCGCCGGTTCGTCGGTCGGCCTCAAAAAGCGAAAAATCAGCCTCTCTCCCTGGAGCTCGACTCGAGTTGATCATTATACATGAAGAAATAACCAATTTCATCGTTTGGTTTATGTTTTACACGCGTTTTAAATTTTATTGCCGAAATCGCTTTTTCTCGCCGAGATAAGCACGTTTTCTGAAATGCCGCTCTCCCGTCACTCTGGTTAAAGTGTTATGAAAAAAAAGGCTGTTGGGGGCTAGGGAGTATCGAGTTGATCATTATACATGAAGAAATAACCAATTTCATCGTTTGGTTTATGTTTTACACGCGTTTTAAATTTTATTGCCGAAATCGCTTTTTCTCGCCGAGATAAGCACGTTTTCTGAAATGCCGCTCTCCCGTCACTCTGGTTAAAGTGTTATGAAAAAAAAGGCTGTTGGGGGCTAGGGAGTATCGAGTTGATCATTATACATGAAGAAATAACCAATTTCATCGTTTGGTTTATGTTTTACACGCGTTTTAAATTTTATTGCCGAAATCGCTTTTTCTCGCCGAGATAAGCACGTTTTCTGAAATGCCGCTCTCCCGTCACTCTGGTTAAAGTGTTATGAAAAAAAAGGCTGTTGGGGGCTAGGGAGTATCGAGTTGATCATTATACATGAAGAAATAACCAATTTCAT
Source organism: Syngnathus leptorhynchus (assembly GCF_054491065.1). Taxonomy (NCBI): domain Eukaryota; kingdom Metazoa; phylum Chordata; class Actinopteri; order Syngnathiformes; family Syngnathidae; genus Syngnathus; species Syngnathus leptorhynchus. The sequence continues at coordinate 100,753 of NW_028232167.1, read as the reverse complement.
CGTTTGGTTTATGTTTTACACGCGTTTTAAATTTTATTGCCGAAATCGCTTTTTCTCGCCGAGATAAGCACGTTTTCTGAAATGCCGCTCTCCCTTCACTCTGGTTAAAGTGTTATGAAAAAAAAGGCTGTTGGGGGCTAGGGAGTATCGAGTTGATCATTATACATGAAGAAATAACCAATTTCATCGTTTGGTTTATGTTTTACACGCGTTTTAAACTTTATTGCCGAAATCGCTTTTTCTCGCCGAGATAAGCACGTTTTCTGAAATGCCGCTCTCCCGTCACTCTGGTTAAAGTGTTATGAAAAAAAAGGCTGTTGGGGGCTAGGGAGTATCGAGTTGATCATTATACATGAAGAAATAACCAATTTCATCGTTTGGTTTATGTTTTACACGCGTTTTAAATTTTATTGCCGAAATCGCTTTTTCTCGCCGAGATAAGCACGTTTTCTGAAATGCCGCTCTCCCGTCACTCTGGTTAAAGTGTTATGAAAAAAAAGGCTGTTGGGGGCTAGGGAGTATCGAGTTGATCATTATACATGAAGAAATAACCAATTTCATCGTTTGGTTTATGTTTTACACGCGTTTTAAATTTTATTGCCGAAATCGCTTTTTCTCGCCGAGATAAGCACGTTTTCTGAAATGCCGCTCTCCCGTCACTCTGGTTAAAGTGTTATGAAAAAAAAGGCTGTTGGGGGCTAGGGAGTATCGAGTTGATCATTATACATGAAGAAATAACCAATTTCATCGTTTGGTTTATGTTTTACACGCGTTTTAAATTTTATTGCCGAAATCGCTTTTTCTCGCCGAGATAAGCACGTTTTCTGAAATGCCGCTCTCCCGTCACTCTGGTTAAAGTGTTATGAAAAAAAAGGCTGTTGGGGGCTAGGGAGTATCGAGTTGATCATTATACATGAAGAAATAACCAATTTCATCGTTTGGTTTATGTTTTACACGCGTTTTAAATTTTATTGCCGAAATCGCTTTTTCTCGCCGAGATAAGCACGTTTTCTGAAATGCCGCTCTCCCGTCACTCTGGTTAAAGTGTTATGAAAAAAAAGGCTGTTGGGGGCTAGGGAGTATCGAGTTGATCATTATACATGAAGAAATAACCAATTTCATCGTTTGGTTTATGTTTTACACGCGTTTTAAATTTTATTGCCGAAATCGCTTTTTCTCGCCGAGATAAGCACGTTTTCTGAAATGCCGCTCTCCCGTCACTCTGGTTAAAGTGTTATGAAAAAAAAGGCTGTTGGGGGCTAGGGAGTATCGAGTTGATCATTATACATGAAGAAATAACCAATTTCATCGTTTGGTTTATGTTTTACACGCGTTTTAAATTTTATTGCCGAAATCGCTTTTTCTCGCCGAGATAAGCACGTTTTCTGAAATGCCGCTCTCCCGTCACTCTGGTTAAAGTGTTATGAAAAAAAAGGCTGTTGGGGGCTAGGGAGTATCGAGTTGATCATTATACATGAAGAAATAACCAATTTCATCGTTTGGTTTATGTTTTACACGCGTTTTAAATTTTATTGCCGAAATCGCTTTTTCTCGCCGAGATAAGCACGTTTTCTGAAATGCCGCTCTCCCGTCACTCTGGTTAAAGTGTTATGAAAAAAAAGGCTGTTGGGGGCTAGGGAGTATCGAGTTGATCATTATACATGAAGAAATAACCAATTTCATCGTTTGGTTTATGTTTTACACGCGTTTTAAATTTTATTGCCGAAATCGCTTTTTCTCGCCGAGATAAGCACGTTTTCTGAAATGCCGCTCTCCCGTCACTCTGGTTAAAGTGTTATGAAAAAAAAGGCTGTTGGGGGCTAGGGAGTATCGAGTTGATCATTATACATGAAGAAATAACCAATTTCATCGTTTGGTTTATGTTTTACACGCGTTTTAAATTTTATTGCCGAAATCGCTTTTTCTCGCCGAGATAAGCACGTTTTCTGAAATGCCGCTCTCCCGTCACTCTGGTTAAAGTGTTATGAAAAAAAAGGCTGTTGGGGGCTAGGGAGTATCGAGTTGATCATTATACATGAAGAAATAACCAATTTCATCGTTTGGTTTATGTTTTACACGCGTTTTAAATTTTATTGCCGAAATCGCTTTTTCTCGCCGAGATAAGCACGTTTTCTGAAATGCCGCTCTCCCGTCACTCTGGTTAAAGTGTTATGAAAAAAAAGGCTGTTGGGGGCTAGGGAGTATCGAGTTGATCATTATACATGAAGAAATAACCAATTTCATCGTTTGGTTTATGTTTTACACGCGTTTTAAATTTTATTGCCGAAATCGCTTTTTCTCGCCGAGATAAGCACGTTTTCTGAAATGCCGCTCTCCCGTCACTCTGGTTAAAGTGTTATGAAAAAAAAGGCTGTTGGGGGCTAGGGAGTATCGAGTTGATCATTATACATGAAGAAATAACCAATTTCATCGTTTGGTTTATGTTTTACACGCGTTTTAAATTTTATTGCCGAAATCGCTTTTTCTCGCCGAGATAAGCACGTTTTCTGAAATGCCGCTCTCCCGTCACTCTGGTTAAAGTGTTATGAAAAAAAAGGCTGTTGGGGGCTAGGGAGTATCGAGTTGATCATTATACATGAAGAAATAACCAATTTCATCGTTTGGTTTATGTTTTACACGCGTTTTAAATTTTATTGCCGAAATCGCTTTTTCTCGCCGAGATAAGCACGTTTTCTGAAATGCCGCTCTCCCGTCACTCTGGTTAAAGTGTTATGAAAAAAAAGGCTGTTGGGGGCTAGGGAGTATCGAGTTGATCATTATACATGAAGAAATAACCAATTTCATCGTTTGGTTTATGTTTTACACGCGTTTTAAATTTTATTGCCGAAATCGCTTTTTCTCGCCGAGATAAGCACGTTTTCTGAAATGCCGCTCTCCCGTCACTCTGGTTAAAGTGTTATGAAAAAAAAGGCTGTTGGGGGCTAGGGAGTATCGAGTTGATCATTATACATGAAGAAATAACCAATTTCATCGTTTGGTTTATGTTTTACACGCGTTTTAAATTTTATTGCCGAAATCGCTTTTTCTCGCCGAGATAAGCACGTTTTCTGAAATGCCGCTCTCCCGTCACTCTGGTTAAAGTGTTATGAAAAAAAAGGCTGTTGGGGGCTAGGGAGTATCGAGTTGATCATTATACATGAAGAAATAACCAATTTCATCGTTTGGTTTATGTTTTACACGCGTTTTAAATTTTATTGCCGAAATCGCTTTTTCTCGCCGAGATAAGCACGTTTTCTGAAATGCCGCTCTCCCGTCACTCTGGTTAAAGTGTTATGAAAAAAAAGGCTGTTGGGGGCTAGGGAGTATCGAGTTGATCATTATACATGAAGAAATAACCAATTTCATCGTTTGGTTTATGTTTTACACGCGTTTTAAATTTTATTGCCGAAATCGCTTTTTCTCGCCGAGATAAGCACGTTTTCTGAAATGCCGCTCTCCCGTCACTCTGGTTAAAGTGTTATGAAAAAAAAGGCTGTTGGGGGCTAGGGAGTATCGAGTTGATCATTATACATGAAGAAATAACCAATTTCATCGTTTGGTTTATGTTTTACACGCGTTTTAAATTTTATTGCCGAAATCGCTTTTTCTCGCCGAGATAAGCACGTTTTCTGAAATGCCGCTCTCCCGTCACTCTGGTTAAAGTGTTATGAAAAAAAAGGCTGTTGGGGGCTAGGGAGTATCGAGTTGATCATTATACATGAAGAAATAACCAATTTCATCGTTTGGTTTATGTTTTACACGCGTTTTAAATTTTATTGCCGAAATCGCTTTTTCTCGCCGAGATAAGCACGTTTTCTGAAATGCCGCTCTCCCGTCACTCTGGTTAAAGTGTTATGAAAAAAAAGGCTGTTGGGGGCTAGGGAGTATCGAGTTGATCATTATACATGAAGAAATAACCAATTTCATCGTTTGGTTTATGTTTTACACGCGTTTTAAATTTTATTGCCGAAATCGCTTTTTCTCGCCGAGATAAGCACGTTTTCTGAAATGCCGCTCTCCCGTCACTCTGGTTAAAGTGTTATGAAAAAAAAGGCTGTTGGGGGCTAGGGAGTATCGAGTTGATCATTATACATGAAGAAATAACCAATTTCATCGTTTGGTTTATGTTTTACACGCGTTTTAAATTTTATTGCCGAAATCGCTTTTTCTCGCCGAGATAAGCACGTTTTCTGAAATGCCGCTCTCCCGTCACTCTGGTTAAAGTGTTATGAAAAAAAAGGCTGTTGGGGGCTAGGGAGTATCGAGTTGATCATTATACATGAAGAAATAACCAATTTCATCGTTTGGTTTATGTTTTACACGCGTTTTAAATTTTATTGCCGAAATCGCTTTTTCTCGCCGAGATAAGCACGTTTTCTGAAATGCCGCTCTCCCGTCACTCTGGTTAAAGTGTTATGAAAAAAAAGGCTGTTGGGGGCTAGGGAGTATCGAGTTGATCATTATACATGAAGAAATAACCAATTTCATCGTTTGGTTTATGTTTTACACGCGTTTTAAATTTTATTGCCGAAATCGCTTTTTCTCGCCGAGATAAGCACGTTTTCTGAAATGTCGCTCTCCCGTCACTCTGGTTAAAGTGTTATGAAAAAAAAGGCTGTTGGGGGCTAGGGAGTATCGAGTTGATCATTATACATGAAGAAATAACCAATTTCATCGTTTGGTTTATGTTTTACACGCGTTTTAAATTTTATTGCCGAAATCGCTTTTTCTCGCCGAGATAAGCACGTTTTCTGAAATGCCGCTCTCCCGTCACTCTGGTTAAAGTGTTATGAAAAAAAAGGCTGTTGGGGGCTAGGGAGAATCGAGTTGATCATTATACATGAAGAAATGACCAATTTCATCGTTTGGTTTATGTTTTACACGCGTTTTAAATTTTATTGCCGAAATCGCTTTTTCTCGCCGAGATAAGCACGTTTTCTGAAATGCCGCTCTCCCGTCACTCTGGTTAAAGTGTTATGAAAAAAAAGGCTGTTGGGGGCTAGGGAGTATCGAGTTGATCATTATACATGAAGAAATAACCAATTTCATCGTTTGGTTTATGTTTTACACGCGTTTTAAATTTTATTGCCGAAATCGCTTTTTCTCGCCGAGATAAGCACGTTTTCTGAAATGCCGCTCTCCCGTCACTCTGGTTAAAGTGTTATGAAAAAAAAGGCTGTTGGGGGCTAGGGAGTATCGAGTTGATCATTATACATGAAGAAATAACCAATTTCATCGTTTGGTTTATGTTTTACACGCGTTTTAAATTTTATTGCCGAAATCGCTTTTTCTCGCCGAGATAAGCACGTTTTCTGAAATGCCGCTCTCCCGTCACTCTGGTTAAAGTGTTATGAAAAAAAAGGCTGTTGGGGGCTAGGGAGTATCGAGTTGATCATTATACATGAAGAAATAACCAATTTCATCGTTTGGTTTATGTTTTACACGCGTTTTAAATTTTATTGCCGAAATCGCTTTTTCTCGCCGAGATAAGCACGTTTTCTGAAATGCCGCTCTCCCGTCACTCTGGTTAAAGTGTTATGAAAAAAAAGGCTGTTGGGGGCTAGGGAGTATCGAGTTGATCATTATACATGAAGAAATAACCAATTTCATCGTTTGGTTTATGTTTTACACGCGTTTTAAATTTTATTGCCGAAATCGCTTTTTCTCGCCGAGATAAGCACGTTTTCTGAAATGCCGCTCTCCCGTCACTCTGGTTAAAGTGTTATGAAAAAAAAGGCTGTTGGGGGCTAGGGAGTATCGAGTTGATCATTATACATGAAGAAATAACCAATTTCATCGTTTGGTTTATGTTTTACACGCGTTTTAAATTTTATTGCCGAAATCGCTTTTTCTCGCCGAGATAAGCACGTTTTCTGAAATGCCGCTCTCCCGTCACTCTGGTAAAAGTGTTATGAAAAAAAAGGCTGTTGGGGGCTAGGGAGTATCGAGTTGATCATTATACATGAAGAAATAACCAATTTCATCGTTTGGTTTATGTTTTACACGCGTTTTCAATTTTATTGCCGAAATCGCTTTTTCTCGCCGAGATAAGCACCTTTTCTGAAATGCCGCTCTCCCGTCACTCTGGTTAAAGTGTTATGAAAAAAAAGGCTGTTGGGGGCTAGGGAGTATCGAGTTGATCATTATACATGAAGAAATAACCAATTTCATCGTTTGGTTTATGTTTTACACGCGTTTTAAATTTTATTGCCGAAATCGCTTTTTCTCGCCGAGATAAGCACGTTTTCTGAAATGCCGCTCTCCCGTCACTCTGGTTAAAGTGTTATGAAAAAAAAGGCTGTTGGGGGCTAGGGAGTATCGAGTTGATCATTATACATGAAGAAATAACCAATTTCATCGTTTGGTTTATGTTTTACACGCGTTTTAAATTTTATTGCCGAAATCGCTTTTTCTCGCCGAGATAAGCACGTTTTCTGAAATGCCGCTCTCCCGTCACTCTGGTTAAAGTGTTATGAAAAAAAAGGCTGTTGGGGGCTAGGGAGTATCGAGTTGATCATTATACATGAAGAAATAACCAATTTCATCGTTTGGTTTATGTTTTACACGCGTTTTAAATTTTATTGCCGAAATCGCTTTTTCTCGCCGAGATAAGCACGTTTTCTGAAATGCCGCTCTCCCGTCACTCTGGTTAAAGTGTTATGAAAAAAAAGGCTGTTGGGGGCTAGGGAGTATCGAGTTGATCATTATACATGAAGAAATAACCAATTTCATCGTTTGGTTTATGTTTTACACGCGTTTTAAATTTTATTGCCGAAATCGCTTTTTCTCGCCGAGATAAGCACGTTTTCTGAAATGCCGCTCTCCCGTCACTCTGGTAAAAGTGTTATGAAAAAAAAGGCTGTTGGGGGCTAGGGAGTATCGAGTTGATCATTATACATGAAGAAATAACCAATTTCATCGTTTGGTTTATGTTTTACACGCGTTTTAAATTTTATTGCCGAAATCGCTTTTTCTCGCCGAGATAAGCACCTTTTCTGAAATGCCGCTCTCCCGTCACTCTGGTTAAAGTGTTATGAAAAAAAAGGCTGTTGGGGGCTAGGGAGTATCGAGTTGATCATTATACATGAAGAAATAACCAATTTCATCGTTTGGTTTATGTTTTACACGCGTTTTAAATTTTATTGCCGAAATCGCTTTTTCTCGCCGAGATAAGCACGTTTTCTGAAATGCCGCTCTCCCGTCACTCTGGTTAAAGTGTTATGAAAAAAAAGGCTGTTGGGGGCTAGGGAGTATCGAGTTGATCATTATACATGAAGAAATAACCAATTTCATCGTTTGGTTTATGTTTTACACGCGTTTTAAATTTTATTGCCGAAATCGCTTTTTCTCGCCGAGATAAGCACGTTTTCTGAAATGCCGCTCTCCCGTCACTCTGGTTAAAGTGTTATGAAAAAAAAGGCTGTTGGGGGCTAGGGAGTATCGAGTTGATCATTATACATGAAGAAATAACCAATTTCATCGTTTGGTTTATGTTTTACACGCGTTTTAAATTTTATTGCCGAAATCGCTTTTTCTCGCCGAGATAAGCACGTTTTCTGAAATGCCGCTCTCCCGTCACTCTGGTTAAAGTGTTATGAAAAAAAAGGCTGTTGGGGGCTAGGGAGTATCGAGTTGATCATTATACATGAAGAAATAACCAATTTCATCGTTTGGTTTATGTTTTACACGCGTTTTAAATTTTATTGCCGAAATCGCTTTTTCTCGCCGAGATAAGCACGTTTTCTGAAATGCCGCTCTCCCGTCACTCTGGTTAAAGTGTTATGAAAAAAAAGGCTGTTGGGGGCTAGGGAGTATCGAGTTGATCATTATACATGAAGAAATAACCAATTTCATCGTTTGATTTATGTTTTACACGCGTTTTAAATTTTATTGCCGAAATCGCTTTTTCTCGCCGAGATAAGCACGTTTTCTGAAATGCCGCTCTCCCGTCACTCTGGTTAAAGTGTTATGAAAAAAAAGGCTGTTGGGGGCTAGGGAGTATCGAGTTGATCATTATACATGAAGAAATAACCAATTTCATCGTTTGATTTATGTTTTACACGCGTTTTAAATTTTATTGCCGAAATCGCTTTTTCTCGCCGAGATAAGCACGTTTTCTGAAATGCCGCTCTCCCGTCACTCTGGTTAAAGTGTTATGGAAAAAAAGGCTGTTGGGGGCTAGGGAGTATCGAGTTGATCATTATACATGAAGAAATAACCAATTTCATCGTTTGGTTTATGTTTTACACGATGCTGAGCTCCAGCTGGAAGTGTAAAAAGAACCGGGCTGGTTAAAAAAAGAACCGGGCGACCCGGTAAAATTGCTTAGCCGGGGCTCTGAAAGCCTAACACGGCGTGATCTTGTCCAAAAAGCCGCTGCTGAGCTCCAGCTGGAAGTGTAAAAAGAACCGGGCTGGTTATAAAAAAGAACCGGGCGACCCGGTAAAATTGCTTAGCCGGGGCTCTGGAAGCCTAACACGGCGTGATCTTGTCCAAAAAGCCGCTGCTGAGCTCCAGCTGGAAGTGTAAAAAGAACCGGGCTGGTTAAAAAAAAGAACCGGGCGGCCCGGTAAAATTGCTTAGCCGGGGCTCTGGAAGCCTAACCCGGCGTGATACTGTGCAAAAAGCCGCTGCTGAGCTCCAGCTGGAAGTGTAAAAAAAACCGGGCTGGTTAAAAAAAAGAACCGGGCGACCCTGTAAAATTGCTTAGCCGGGGCTCTGGAAGCCTAACACGGCGTGATCTTGTCCAAAAACCCGCTGCTGAGCTCCAGCTGGAAGTGTAAAAATAACCGGGCTGGTTAAAAAAAAGAACCGGGCGGGCCGGTAAAATTGCTTAGCCGGGGCTCTGGAAGCCTAACACGGCGTGATCTTGTCCAAAAAGCCGCTCGTGAGCTCCAGCTGGAAGTGTAAAAAGAACCGGGCTGGTTCAAAAAAAGAACCGGGCGGCCCGGTAGAATTGCTTAGCCGAGGTCCTGGAAGCCTAACCCGGCGTGATCTTGCGCAAAAAGCCGCTGCTGAGCTCCAGCTGGAAGTGTAAAAAGAACCGGGCTGGTTCAAAAAAAGAACCGGGCGGCCCGGTAAAATTGCTTAGCCGGGGTCCTGGAAGCCTAACGCGGCGTGATCTTGCCCGAAAGTCGGCCTCTATACTTCCATATTAGGTACCATGGCGCTCAGAGCCAACTTGGCAAAAATTTTCTAAGTGCCCACGGCTCTGCGGGGATTGTGCGTCCGACCCGCGCCGGTTCTCCAGCCGGCCTAAAATAACGCAAAACCAGCCTCTCCCCCTGGAGCTCACAGCCAAAGGCGAAACTTTTCTAAGTGCCTACGGCTCTGCGGGCTTTTGAGTCCGCCCCGCGCCGGTTCGTCGGTTGGCCTCAAAAAGCGAAAAATCAGCCTCTCTCCCTGGAGCTCGACTCGAGTTGATCATTATACATGAAGAAATAACCAATTTCATCGTTTGGTTTATGTTTTACACGCGTTTTAAATTTTATTGCCGAAATCGCTTTTTCTCGCCGAGATAAGCACGTTTTCTGAAATGCCGCTCTCCCGTCACTCTGGTTAAAGTGTTATGAAAAAAAAGGCTGTTGGGGGCTAGGGAGTATCGAGTTGATCATTATACATGAAGAAATAACCAATTTCATCGTTTGGTTTATGTTTTACACGCGTTTTAAATTTTATTGCCGAAATCGCTTTTTCTCGCCGAGATAAGCACGTTTTCTGAAATGCCGCTCTCCCGTCACTCTGGTTAAAGTGTTATGAAAAAAAAGGCTGTTGGGGGCTAGGGAGTATCGAGTTGATCATTATACATGAAGAAATAACCAATTTCATCGTTTGGTTTATGTTTTACACGCGTTTTAAATTTTATTGCCGAAATCGCTTTTTCTCGCCGAGATAAGCACGTTTTCTGAAATGCCGCTCTCCCGTCACTCTGGTTAAAGTGTTATGAAAAAAAAGGCTGTTGGGGGCTAGGGAGTATCGAGTTGATCATTATACATGAAGAAATAACCAATTTCATCGTTTGATTTATGTTTTACACGCGTTTTAAATTTTATTGCCGAAATCGCTTTTTCTCGCCGAGATAAGCACGTTTTCTGAAATGCCGCTCTCCCGTCACTCTGGTTAAAGTGTTATGAAAAAAAGGCTGTTGGGGGCTAGGGAGTATCGAGTTGATCATTATACATGAAGAAATAACCAATTTCATCGTTTGGTTTATGTTTTACACGCGTTTTAAATTTTATTGCCGAAATCGCTTTTTCTCGCCGAGATAAGCACGTTTTCTGAAATGCCGCTCTCCCGTCACTCTGGTTAAAGTGTTATGAAAAAAAAGGCTGTTGGGGGCTAGGGAGTATCGAGTTGATCATTATACATGAAGAAATAACCAATTTCATCGTTTGATTTATGTTTTACACGCGTTTTAAATTTTATTGCCGAAATCGCTTTTTCTCGCCGAGATAAGCACGTTTTCTGAAATGCCGCTCTCCCGTCACTCTGGTTAAAGTGTTATGAAAAAAAAGGCTGTTGGGGGCTAGGGAGTATCGAGTTGATCATTATACATGAAGAAATAACCAATTTCATCGTTTGATTTATGTTTTACACGCGTTTTAAATTTTATTGCCGAAATCGCTTTTTCTCGCCGAGATAAGCACGTTTTCTGAAATGCCGCTCTCCCGTCACTCTGGTTAAAGTGTTATGAAAAAAAAGGCTGTTGGGGGCTAGGGAGTATCGAGTTGATCATTATACATGAAGAAATAACCAATTTCATCGTTTGGTTTATGTTTTACACGCGTTTTAAATTTTATTGCCGAAATCGCTTTTTCTCGCCGAGATAAGCACGTTTTCTGAAATGCCGCTCTCCCGTCACTCTGGTTAAAGTGTTATGAAAAAAAAGGCTGTTGGGGGCTAGGGAGTATCGAGTTGATCATTATACATGAAGAAATAACCAATTTCATCGTTTGGTTTATGTTTTACACGCGTTTTAAATTTTATTGCCGAAATCGCTTTTTCTCGCCGAGATAAGCACGTTTTCTGAAATGCCGCTCTCCCGTCACTCTGGTTAAAGTGTTATGAAAAAAAAGGCTGTTGGGGGCTAGGGAGTATCGAGTTGATCATTATACATGAAGAAATAACCAATTTCATCGTTTGGTTTATGTTTTACACGCGTTTTAAATTTTATTGCCGAAATCGCTTTTTCTCGCCGAGATAAGCACGTTTTCTGAAATGCCGCTCTCCCGTCACTCTGGTTAAAGTGTTATGAAAAAAAAGGCTGTTGGGGGCTAGGGAGTATCGAGTTGATCATTATACATGAAGAAATAACCAATTTCATCGTTTGGTTTATGTTTTACACGCGTTTTAAATTTTATTGCCGAAATTGCTTTTTCTCGCCGAGATAAGCACGTTTTCTGAAATGCCGCTCTCCCGTCACTCTGGTTAAAGTGTTATGAAAAAAAAGGCTGTTGGGGGCTAGGGAGTATCGAGTTGATCATTATACATGAAGAAATAACCAATTTCATCGTTTGGTTTATGTTTTACACGCGTTTTAAATTTTATTGCCGAAATCGCTTTTTCTCGCCGAGATAAGCACGTTTTCTGAAATGCCGCTCTCCCGTCACTCTGGTTAAAGTGTTATGAAAAAAAAGGCTGTTGGGGGCTAGGGAGTATCGAGTTGATCATTATACATGAAGAAATAACCAATTTCATCGTTTGGTTTATGTTTTACACGCGTTTTAAATTTTATTGCCGAAATCGCTTTTTCTCGCCGAGATAAGCACGTTTTCTGAAATGCCGCTCTCCCGTCACTCTGGTTAAAGTGTTATGAAAAAAAAGGCTGTTGGGGGCTAGGGAGTATCGAGTTGATCATTATACATGAAGAAATAACCTATTTCATCGTTTGATTTATGTTTTACACGCCTTTTAAATTTTATTGCCGAAATCACTTTTTCTCGCCGAGATAAGCACGTTTTCTGAAATGCCGCTCTCCCGTCACTCTGGTTAAAGTGTTATGAAAAAAAAGGCTGTTGGGGGCTAGGGAGTATCGAGTTGATCATTATACAAGAAGAAATAACCAATTTCATCGTTTGGTTTATGTTTTACACGATGCTGAGCTCCAGCTGGAAGTGTAAAAAGAACCGGGCTGGTTAAAAAAAGAACCGGGCGACCCGGTAAAATTGCTTAGCCGGGGCTCTGGAAGCCTAACACGGCGTGATCTTGTCCAAAAAGCCGCTGCTGAGCTCCAGCTGGAAGTGTAAAAAGAACTGGGCTGGTTAAAAAAAAGAACCGGGCGACCCGGTAAAATTGCTTAGCCGGGGCTCTGGAAGCCTAACACGGCGTGATCTTGTCCAAAAAGCCGCTGCTGAGCTCCAGCTGGAAGTGTAAAAAGAACCGGGCTGGTTAAAAAAAAGAACCGGGCGGCCCGGTAAAATTGCTTAGCCGGGGCTCTGGAAGCCTAACCCGGCGTGATACTGTGCAAAAAGCCGCTGCTGAGCTCCAGCTGGAAGTGTAAAAAAAAACGGGCTGGTTAAAAAAAAGAACCGGGCGACCCTGTAAAATTGCTTAGCCGGGGCTCTGGAAGCCTAACACGGCGTGATCTTGTCCAAAAACCCGCTGCTGAGCTCCAGCTGGAAGTGTAAAAAGAACCGGGCTGGTTATAAAAAAGAACCGGGCGGGCCGGTAAAATTGCTTAGCCGGGGCTCTGGAAGCCTAACACGGCGTGATCTTGTCCAAAAAGCCGCTCGTGAGCTCCAGCTGGAAGTGTAAAAAGAACCGGGCTGGTTCAAAAAAAGAACCGGGCAGCCCGGTAGAATTGCTTAGCCGAGGTCCTGGAAGCCTAACCCGGCGTGATCTTGCGCAAAAAGCCGCTGCTGAGCTCCAGCTGGAAGTGTAAAAAGAACCGGGCTGGTTCAAAAAAAGAACCGGGCGGCCCGGTAAAATTGCTTAGCCGGGGTCCTGGAAGCCTAACGCGGCGTGATCTTGCCCGAAAGTCGGCCTCTATACTTCCATATTAGGTACCAGGCGCTCAGAGCCAACTTGGCAAAAATTTTCTAAGTGCCCACGGCTCTGCGGGGATTGTGCGTCCGACCCGCGCCGGTTCTCCAGCCGGCCTAAAATAACGCAAAACCAGCCTCTCCCCCTGGAGCTCACAGCCAAAGGCGAAACTTTTCTAAGTGCCTACGGCTCTGCGGGCTTTTGAGTCCGCCCCGCGCCGGTTCGTCGGTCGGCCTCAAAAAGCGAAAAATCAGCCTCTCTCCCTGGAGCTCGACTCGAGTTGATCATTATACATGAAGAAATAACCAATTTCATCGTTTGGTTTATGTTTTACACGCGTTTTAAATTTTATTGCCGAAATCGCTTTTTCTCGCCGAGATAAGCACGTTTTCTGAAATGCCGCTCTCCCGTCACTCTGGTTAAAGTGTTATGAAAAAAAAGGCTGTTGGGGGCTAGGGAGTATCGAGTTGATCATTATACATGAAGAAATAACCAATTTCATCGTTTGGTTTATGTTTTACACGCGTTTTAAATTTTATTGCCGAAATCGCTTTTTCTCGCCGAGATAAGCACGTTTTCTGAAATGCCGCTCTCCCGTCACTCTGGTTAAAGTGTTATGAAAAAAAAGGCTGTTGGGGGCTAGGGAGTATCGAGTTGATCATTATACATGAAGAAATAACCAATTTCATCGTTTGGTTTATGTTTTACACGCGTTTTAAATTTTATTGCCGAAATCGCTTTTTCTCGCCGAGATAAGCACGTTTTCTGAAATGCCGCTCTCCCGTCACTCTGGTTAAAGTGTTATGAAAAAAAAGGCTGTTGGGGGCTAGGGAGTATCGAGTTGATCATTATACATGAAGAAATAACCAATTTCATCGTTTGGTTTATGTTTTACACGCGTTTTAAATTTTATTGCCGAAATCGCTTTTTCTCGCCGAGATAAGCACGTTTTCTGAAATGCCGCTCTCCCGTCACTCTGGTTAAAGTGTTATGAAAAAAAAGGCTGTTGGGGGCTAGGGAGTATCGAGTTGATCATTATACATGAAGAAATAACCAATTTCATCGTTTGGTTTATGTTTTACACGCGTTTTAAATTTTATTGCCGAAATCGCTTTTTCTCGCCGAGATAAGCACGTTTTCTGAAATGCCGCTCTCCCGTCACTCTGGTTAAAGTGTTATGAAAAAAAAGGCTGTTGGGGGCTAGGGAGTATCGAGTTGATCATTATACATGAAGAAATAACCAATTTCATCGTTTGGTTTATGTTTTACACGCGTTTTAAATTTTATTGCCGAAATCGCTTTTTCTCGCCGAGATAAGCACGTTTTCTGAAATGCCGCTCTCCCGTCACTCTGGTTAAAGTGTTATGAAAAAAAAGGCTGTTGGGGGCTAGGGAGTATCGAGTTGATCATTATACATGAAGAAATAACCAATTTCATCGTTTGGTTTATGTTTTACACGCGTTTTAAATTTTATTGCGAAAAAAAAGGCTGTTGGGGGCTAGGAAGTATCGAGTTGATCATTATACATGAAGAAATAACCAATTTCATCGTTTGGTTTATGTTTTACACGCGTTTTAAATTTTATTGCCGAAATCGCTTTTTCTCGCCGAGATAAGCACGTTTTCTGAAATGCCGCTCTCCCGTCACTCTGGTTAAAGTGTTATGAAAAAAAAGGCTGTTGGGGGCTAGGGAGTATCGAGTTGATCATTATACATGAAGAAATAACCAATTTCATCGTTTGATTTATGTTTTACACGCGTTTTAAATTTTATTGCCGAAATCGCTTTTTCTCGCCGAGATAAGCACGTTTTCTGAAATGCCGCTCTCCCGTCACTCTGGTTAAAGTGTTATGAAAAAAAAGGCTGTTGGGGGCTAGGGAGTATCGAGTTGATCATTATACATGAAGAAATAACCAATTTCATCGTTTGATTTATGTTTTACACGCGTTTTAAATTTTATTGCCGAAATCGCTTTTTCTCGCCGAGATAAGCACGTTTTCTGAAATGCCGCTCTCCCGTCACTCTGGTTAAAGTGTTATGGAAAAAAAGGCTGTTGGGGGCTAGGGAGTATCGAGTTGATCATTATACATGAAGAAATAACCAATTTCATCGTTTGGTTTATGTTTTACACGATGCTGAGCTCCAGCTGGAAGTGTAAAAAGAACCGGGCTGGTTAAAAAAAGAACCGGGCGACCCGGTAAAATTGCTTAGCCGGGGCTCTGAAAGCCTAACACGGCGTGATCTTGTCCAAAAAGCCGCTGCTGAGCTCCAGCTGGAAGTGTAAAAAGAACCGGGCTGGTTATAAAAAAGAACCGGGCAACCCGGTAAAATTGCTTAGCCGGGGCTCTGGAAGCCTAACACGGCGTGATCTTGTCCAAAAAGCCGCTGCTGAGCTCCAGCTGGAAGTGTAAAAAGAACCGGGCTGGTTAAAAAAAAGAACCGGGCGGCCCGGTAAAATTGCTTAGCCGGGGCTCTGGAAGCCTAACCCGGCGTGATACTGTGCAAAAAGCCGCTGCTGAGCTCCAGCTGGAAGTGTAAAAAAAACCGGGCTGGTTAAAAAAAAGAACCGGGCGACCCTGTAAAATTGCTTAGCCGGGGCTCTGGAAGCCTAACACGGCGTGATCTTGTCCAAAAACCCGCTGCTGAGCTCCAGCTGGAAGTGTAAAAAGAACCGGGCTGGTTAAAAAAAAGAACCGGGCGGGCCGGTAAAATTGCTTAGCCGGGGCTCTGGAAGCCTAACACGGCGTGATCTTGTCCAAAAAGCCGCTCGTGAGCTCCAGCTGGAAGTGTAAAAAGAACCGGGCTGGTTCAAAAAAAGAACCGGGCGGCCCGGTAGAATTGCTTAGCCGAGGTCCTGGAAGCCTAACCCGGCGTGATCTTGCGCAAAAAGCCGCTGCTGAGCTCCAGCTGGAAGTGTAAAAAGAACCGGGCTGGTTCAAAAAAAGAACCGGGCGGCCCGGTAAAATTGCTTAGCCGGGGTCCTGGAAGCCTAACGCGGCGTGATCTTGCCCGAAAGTCGGCCTCTATACTTCCATATTAGGTACCAGGCGCTCAGAGCCAACTTGGCAAAAATTTTCTAAGTGCCCACGGCTCTGCGGGGATTGTGCGTCCGACCCGCGCCGGTTCTCCAGCCGGCCTAAAATAACGCAAAACCAGCCTCTCCCCCTGGAGCTCACAGCCAAAGGCGAAACTTTTCTAAGTGCCTACGGCTCTGCGGGCTTTAGAGTCCGCCCCGCGCCGGTTCGTCGGTCGGCCTCAAAAAGCGAAAAATCAGCCTCTCTCCCTCGAGCTCGACTCGAGTTGATCATTATACATGAAGAAATAACCAATTTCATCGTTTGGTTTATGTTTTACACGCGTTTTAAATTTTATTGCCGAAATCGCTTTTTCTCGCCGAGATAAGCACGTTTTCTGAAATGCCGCTCTCCCGTCACTCTGGTTAAAGTGTTATGAAAAAAAAGGCTGTTGGGGGCTAGGGAGTATCGAGTTGATCATTATACATGAAGAAATAACCAATTTCATCGTTTGGTTTATGTTTTACACGCGTTTTAAATTTTATTGCCGAAATCGCTTTTTCTCGCCGAGATAAGCACGTTTTCTGAAATGCCGCTCTCCCGTCACTCTGGTTAAAGTGTTATGAAAAAAAAGGCTGTTGGGGGCTAGGGAGTATCGAGTTGATCATTATACATGAAGAAATAACCAATTTCATCGTTTGGTTTATGTTTTACACGCGTTTTAAATTTTATTGCCGAAATCGCTTTTTCTCGCCGAGATAAGCACGTTTTCTGAAATGCCGCTCTCCCGTCACTCTGGTTAAAGTGTTATGAAAAAAAAGGCTGTTGGGGGCTAGGGAGTATCGAGTTGATCATTATACATGAAGAAATAACCAATTTCATCGTTTGGTTTATGTTTTACACGCGTTTTAAATTTTATTGCCGAAATCGCTTTTTCTCGCCGAGATAAGCACGTTTTCTGAAATGCCGCTCTCCCGTCACTCTGGTTAAAGTGTTATGAAAAAAAAGGCTGTTGGGGGCTAGGGAGTATCGAGTTGATCATTATACATGAAGAAATAACCAATTTCATCGTTTGGTTTATGTTTTACACGATGCTGAGCTCCAGCTGGAAGTGTAAAAAGAACCGGGCTGGTTAAAAAAAGAACCGGGCGACCCGGTAAAATTGCTTAGCCGGGGCTCTGAAAGCCTAACACGGCGTGATCTTGTCCAAAAAGCCGCTGCTGAGCTCCAGCTGGAAGTGTAAAAAGAACCGGGCTGGTTATAAAAAAGAACCGGGCGACCCGGTAAAATTGCTTAGCCGGGGCTCTGGAAGCCTAACACGGCGTGATCTTGTCCAAAAAGCCACTGCTGAGCTCCAGCTGGAAGTGTAAAAAGAACCGGGCTGGTTAAAAAAAAGAACCGGGCGGCCCGGTAAAATTGCTTAGCCGGGGCTCTGGAAGCCTAACCCGGCGTGATACTGTGCAAAAAGCCGCTGCTGAGCTCCAGCTGGAAGTGTAAAAAAAACCGGGCTGGTTAAAAAAAAGAACCGGGCGACCCTGTAAAATTGCTTAGCCGGGGCTCTGGAAGCCTAACACGGCGTGATCTTGTCCAAAAACCCGCTGCTGAGCTCCAGCTGGAAGTGTAAAAAGAACCGGGCTGGTTAAAAAAAAGAACCGGGCGGGCCGGTAAAATTGCTTAGCCGGGGCTCTGGAAGCCTAACACGGCGTGATCTTGTCCAAAAAGCCGCTCGTGAGCTCCAGCTGGAAGTGTAAAAAGAACCGGGCTGGTTCAAAAAAAGAACCGGGCGGCCCGGTAGAATTGCTTAGCCGAGGTCCTGGAAGCCTAACCCGGCGTGATCTTGCGCAAAAAGCCGCTGCTGAGCTCCAGCTGGAAGTGTAAAAAGAACCGGGCTGGTTCAAAAAAATAACCGGGCGGCCCGGTAAAATTGCTTAGCCGGGGTCCTGGAAGCCTAACGCGGCGTGATCTTGCCCGAAAGTCGGCGTCTATACTTCCATATTAGGTACCAGGCGCTCAGAGCCAACTTGGCAAAAATTTTCTAAGTGCCCACGGCTCTGCGGGGATTGTGCGTCCGACCCGCGCCGGTTCTCCAGCCGGCCTAAAATAACGCAAAACCAGCCTCTCCCCCTGGAGCTCACAGCCAAAGGCGAAACTTTTCTAAGTGCCTACGGCTCTGCGGGCTTTTGAGTCCGCCCCGCGCCGGTTCGTCGGTCGGCCTCAAAAAGCGAAAAATCAGCCTCTCTCCCTGGAGCTCGACTCGAGTTGATCATTATACATGAAGAAATAACCAATTTCATCGTTTGGTTTATGTTTTACACGCGTTTTAAATTTTATTGCCGAAATCGCTTTTTCTCGCCGAGATAAGCACGTTTTCTGAAATGCCGCTCTCCCGTCACTCTGGTTAAAGTGTTATGAAAAAAAAGGCTGTTGGGGGCTAGGGAGTATCGAGTTGATCATTATACATGAAGAAATAACCAATTTCATCGTTTGGTTTATGTTTTACACGCGTTTTAAATTTTATTGCCGAAATCGCTTTTTCTCGCCGAGATAAGCACGTTTTCTGAAAGGCCGCTCTCCCGTCACTCTGGTTAAAGTGTTATGAAAAAAAAGGCTGTTGGGGGCTAGGGAGTATCGAGTTGATCATTATACATGAAGAAATAACCAATTTCATCGTTTGGTTTATGTTTTACACGCGTTTTAAATTTTATTGCCGAAATCGCTTTTTCTCGCCGAGATAAGCACGTTTTCTGAAATGCCGCTCTCCCGTCACTCTGGTTAAAGTGTTATGAAAAAAAAGGCTGTTGGGGGCTAGGGAGTATCGAGTTGATCATTCTACATGAAGAAATAACCAATTTCATCGTTTGATTTATGTTTTACACGCGTTTTAAATTTTATTGCCGAAATCGCTTTTTCTCGCCGAGATAAGCACGTTTTCTGAAATGCCGCTCTCCCGTCACTCTGGTTAAAGTGTTATGAAAAAAAGGCTGTTGGGGGCTAGGGAGTATCGAGTTGATCATTATACATGAAGAAATAACCAATTTCATCGTTTGGTTTATGTTTTACACGCGTTTTAAATTTTATTGCCGAAATCGCTTTTTCTCGCCGAGATAAGCACGTTTTCTGAAATGCCGCTCTCCCGTCACTCTGGTTAAAGTGTTATGAAAAAAAAGGCTGTTGGGGGCTAGGGAGTATCGAGTTGATCATTATACATGAAGAAATAACCAATTTCATCGTTTGGTTTATGTTTTACACGATGCTGAGCTCCAGCTGGAAGTGTAAAAAGAACCGGGCTGGTTAAAAAAAGAACCGGGCGACCCGGTAAAATTGCTTAGCCGGGGCTCTGGAAGCCTAACACGGCGTGATCTTGTCCAAAAAGCCGCTGCTGAGCTCCAGCTGGAAGTGTAAAAAGAACTGGGCTGGTTAAAAAAAAGAACCGGGCGACCCGGTAAAATTGCTTAGCCGGGGCTCTGGAAGCCTAACACGGCGTGATCTTGTCCAAAAAGCCGCTGCTGAGCTCCAGCTGGAAGTGTAAAAAGAACCGGGCTGGTTAAAAAAAAGAACCGGGCGGCCCGGTAAAATTGCTTAGCCGGGGCTCTGGAAGCCTAACCCGGCGTGATACTGTGCAAAAAGCCGCTGCTGAGCTCCAGCTGGAAGTGTAAAAAAAAACGGGCTGGTTAAAAAAAAGAACCGGGCGACCCTGTAAAATTGCTAAGCCGGGGCTCTGGAAGCCTAACACGGCGTGATCTTGTCCAAAAACCCGCTGCTGAGCTCCAGCTGGAAGTGTAAAAAGAACCGGGCTGGTTAAAAAAAAGAACCGGGCGGGCCGGTAAAATTGCTTAGCCGGGGCTCTGGAAGCCTAACACGGCGTGATCTTGTCCAAAAAGCCGCTCGTGAGCTCCAGCTGGAAGTGTAAAAAGAACCGGGCTGGTTCAAAAAAAGAACCGTGCGGCCCGGTAGAATTGCTTAGCCGAGGTCCTGGAAGCCTAACCCGGCGTGATCTTGCGCAAAAAGCCGCTGCTGAGCTCCAGCTGGAAGTGTAAAAAGAACCGGGCTGGTTCAAAAAAAGAACCGGGCGGCCCGGTAAAATTGCTTAGCCGGGGTCCTGGAAGCCTAACGCGGCGTGATCTTGCCCGAAAGTCGGCCTCTATACTTCCATATTAGGTACCAGGCGCACAGAGCCAACTTGGCAAAAATTTTCTAAGTGCCCACGGCTCTGCGGGGATTGTGCGTCCGACCCGCGCCGGTTCTCCAGCCGGCCTAAAATAACGCAAAACCAGCCTCTCCCCCTGGAGCTCACAGCCAAAGGCGAAACTTTTCTAAGTGCCTACGGCTCTGCGGGCTTTTGAGTCCGCCCCGCGCCGGTTCGTCGGTCGGCCTCAAAAAGCGAAAAATCAGCCTCTCTCCCTGGAGCTCGACTCGAGTTGATCATTATACATGAAGAAATAACCAATTTCATCGTTTGGTTTATGTTTTACACGCGTTTTAAATTTTATTGCCGAAATCGCTTTTTCTCGCCGAGATAAGCACGTTTTCTGAAATGCCGCTCTCCCGTCACTCTGGTTAAAGTGTTATGAAAAAAAAGGCTGTTGGGGGCTAGGGAGTATCGAGTTGATCATTATACATGAAGAAATAACCAATTTCATCGTTTGGTTTATGTTTTACACGCGTTTTAAATTTTATTGCCGAAATCGCTTTTTCTCGCCGAGATAAGCACGTTTTCTGAAATGCCGCTCTCCCGTCACTCTGGTGAAAGTGTTATGAAAAAAAAGGCTGTTGGGGGCTAGGGAGTATCGAGTTGATCATTATACATGAAGAAATAACCAATTTCATCGTTTGGTTTATGTTTTACACGCGTTTTAAATTTTATTGCCGAAATCGCTTTTTCTCGCCGAGATAAGCACGTTTTCTGAAATGCCGCTCTCCCGTCACTCTGGTTAAAGTGTTATGAAAAAAAAAGGCTGTTGGGGGCTAGGGAGTATCGAGTTGATCATTATACATGAAGAAATAACCAATTTCATCGTTTGGTTTATGTTTTACACGCGTTTTAAATTTTATTGCCGAAATCGCTTTTTCTCGCCGAGATAAGCACGTTTTCTGAAATGCCGCTCTCCCGTCACTCTGGTTAAAGTGTTATGAAAAAAAAGGCTGTTGGGGGCTAGGGAGTATCGAGTTGATCATTATACATGAAGAAATAACCAATTTCATCGTTTGGTTTATGTTTTACACGCGTTTTAAATTTTATTGCCGAAATCGCTTTTTCTCGCCGAGATAAGCACGTTTTCTGAAATGCCGCTCTTCCGTCACTCTGGTTAAAGTGTTATGAAAAAAAAGGCTGTTGGGGGCTAGGGAGTATCGAGTTGATCATTATACATGAAGAAATAACCAATTTCATCGTTTGGTTTATGTTTTACACGCGTTTTAAATTTTATTGCCGAAATCGCTTTTTCTCGCCGAGATAAGCACGTTTTCTGAAAGGCCGCTCTCCCGTCACTCTGGTTAAAGTGTTATGAAAAAAAAGGCTGTTGGGGGCTAGGGAGTATCGAGTTGATCATTATACATGAAGAAATAACCAATTTCATCGTTTGGTTTATGTTTTACACGCGTTTTAAATTTTATTGCCGAAATCGCTTTTTCTCGCCGAGATAAGCACGTTTTCTGAAATGCCGCTCTCCCGTCACTCTGGTTAAAGTGTTATGAAAAAAAAGGCTGTTGGGGGCTAGGGAGTATCGAGTTGATCATTCTACATGAAGAAATAACCAATTTCATCGTTTGATTTATGTTTTACACGCGTTTTAAATTTTATTGCCGAAATCGCTTTTTCTCGCCGAGATAAGCACGTTTTCTGAAATGCCGCTCTCCCGTCACTCTGGTTAAAGTGTTATGAAAAAAAGGCTGTTGGGGGCTAGGGAGTATCGAGTTGATCATTATACATGAAGAAATAACCAATTTCATCGTTTGGTTTATGTTTTACACGCGTTTTAAATTTTATTGCCGAAATCGCTTTTTCTCGCCGAGATAAGCACGTTTTCTGAAATGCCGCTCTCCCGTCACTCTGGTTAAAGTGTTATGAAAAAAAAGGCTGTTGGGGGCTAGGGAGTATCGAGTTGATCATTATACATGAAGAAATAACCAATTTCATCGTTTGGTTTATGTTTTACACGATGCTGAGCTCCAGCTGGAAGTGTAAAAAGAACCGGGCTGGTTAAAAAAAGAACCGGGCGACCCGGTAAAATTGCTTAGCCGGGGCTCTGGAAGCCTAACACGGCGTGATCTTGTCCAAAAAGCCGCTGCTGAGCTCCAGCTGGAAGTGTAAAAAGAACTGGGCTGGTTAAAAAAAAGAACCGGGCGACCCGGTAAAATTGCTTAGCCGGGGCTCTGGAAGCCTAACACGGCGTGATCTTGTCCAAAAAGCCGCTGCTGAGCTCCAGCTGGAAGTGTAAAAAGAACCGGGCTGGTTAAAAAAAAGAACCGGGCGGCCCGGTAAAATTGCTTAGCCGGGGCTCTGGAAGCCTAACCCGGCGTGATACTGTGCAAAAAGCCGCTGCTGAGCTCCAGCTGGAAGTGTAAAAAAAAACGGGCTGGTTAAAAAAAAGAACCGGGCGACCCTGTAAAATTGCTAAGCCGGGGCTCTGGAAGCCTAACACGGCGTGATCTTGTCCAAAAACCCGCTGCTGAGCTCCAGCTGGAAGTGTAAAAAGAACCGGGCTGGTTAAAAAAAAGAACCGGGCGGGCCGGTAAAATTGCTTAGCCGGGGCTCTGGAAGCCTAACACGGCGTGATCTTGTCCAAAAAGCCGCTCGTGAGCTCCAGCTGGAAGTGTAAAAAGAACCGGGCTGGTTCAAAAAAAGAACCGTGCGGCCCGGTAGAATTGCTTAGCCGAGGTCCTGGAAGCCTAACCCGGCGTGATCTTGCGCAAAAAGCCGCTGCTGAGCTCCAGCTGGAAGTGTAAAAAGAACCGGGCTGGTTCAAAAAAAGAACCGGGCGGCCCGGTAAAATTGCTTAGCCGGGGTCCTGGAAGCCTAACGCGGCGTGATCTTGCCCGAAAGTCGGCCTCTATACTTCCATATTAGGTACCAGGCGCACAGAGCCAACTTGGCAAAAATTTTCTAAGTGCCCACGGCTCTGCGGGGATTGTGCGTCCGACCCGCGCCGGTTCTCCAGCCGGCCTAAAATAACGCAAAACCAGCCTCTCCCCCTGGAGCTCACAGCCAAAGGCGAAACTTTTCTAAGTGCCTACGGCTCTGCGGGCTTTTGAGTCCGCCCCGCGCCGGTTCGTCGGTCGGCCTCAAAAAGCGAAAAATCAGCCTCTCTCCCTGGAGCTCGACTCGAGTTGATCATTATACATGAAGAAATAACCAATTTCATCGTTTGGTTTATGTTTTACACGCGTTTTAAATTTTATTGCCGAAATCGCTTTTTCTCGCCGAGATAAGCACGTTTTCTGAAATGCCGCTCTCCCGTCACTCTGGTTAAAGTGTTATGAAAAAAAAGGCTGTTGGGGGCTAGGGAGTATCGAGTTGATCATTATACATGAAGAAATAACCAATTTCATCGTTTGGTTTATGTTTTACACGCGTTTTAAATTTTATTGCCGAAATCGCTTTTTCTCGCCGAGATAAGCACGTTTTCTGAAATGCCGCTCTCCCGTCACTCTGGTGAAAGTGTTATGAAAAAAAAGGCTGTTGGGGGCTAGGGAGTATCGAGTTGATCATTATACATGAAGAAATAACCAATTTCATCGTTTGGTTTATGTTTTACACGCGTTTTAAATTTTATTGCCGAAATCGCTTTTTCTCGCCGAGATAAGCACGTTTTCTGAAATGCCGCTCTCCCGTCACTCTGGTTAAAGTGTTATGAAAAAAAAAGGCTGTTGGGGGCTAGGGAGTATCGAGTTGATCATTATACATGAAGAAATAACCAATTTCATCGTTTGGTTTATGTTTTACACGCGTTTTAAATTTTATTGCCGAAATCGCTTTTTCTCGCCGAGATAAGCACGTTTTCTGAAATGCCGCTCTCCCGTCACTCTGGTTAAAGTGTTATGAAAAAAAAGGCTGTTGGGGGCTAGGGAGTATCGAGTTGATCATTATACATGAAGAAATAACCAATTTCATCGTTTGGTTTATGTTTTACACGCGTTTTAAATTTTATTGCCGAAATCGCTTTTTCTCGCCGAGATAAGCACGTTTTCTGAAATGCCGCTCTTCCGTCACTCTGGTTAAAGTGTTATGAAAAAAAAGGCTGTTGGGGGCTAGGGAGTATCGAGTTGATCATTATACATGAAGAAATAACCAATTTCATCGTTTGGTTTATGTTTTACACGCGTTTTAAATTTTATTGCCGAAATCGCTTTTTCTCGCCGAGATAAGCACGTTTTCTGAAAGGCCGCTCTCCCGTCACTCTGGTTAAAGTGTTATGAAAAAAAAGGCTGTTGGGGGCTAGGGAGTATCGAGTTGATCATTATACATGAAGAAATAACCAATTTCATCGTTTGGTTTATGTTTTACACGCGTTTTAAATTTTATTGCCGAAATCGCTTTTTCTCGCCGAGATAAGCACGTTTTCTGAAATGCCGCTCTCCCGTCACTCTGGTTAAAGTGTTATGAAAAAAAAGGCTGTTGGGGGCTAGGGAGTATCGAGTTGATCATTCTACATGAAGAAATAACCAATTTCATCGTTTGATTTATGTTTTACACGCGTTTTAAATTTTATTGCCGAAATCGCTTTTTCTCGCCGAGATAAGCACGTTTTCTGAAATGCCGCTCTCCCGTCACTCTGGTTAAAGTGTTATGAAAAAAAGGCTGTTGGGGGCTAGGGAGTATCGAGTTGATCATTATACATGAAGAAATAACCAATTTCATCGTTTGGTTTATGTTTTACACGCGTTTTAAATTTTATTGCCGAAATCGCTTTTTCTCGCCGAGATAAGCACGTTTTCTGAAATGCCGCTCTCCCGTCACTCTGGTTAAAGTGTTATGAAAAAAAAGGCTGTTGGGGGCTAGGGAGTATCGAGTTGATCATTATACATGAAGAAATAACCAATTTCATCGTTTGGTTTATGTTTTACACGATGCTGAGCTCCAGCTGGAAGTGTAAAAAGAACCGGGCTGGTTAAAAAAAGAACCGGGCGACCCGGTAAAATTGCTTAGCCGGGGCTCTGGAAGCCTAACACGGCGTGATCTTGTCCAAAAAGCCGCTGCTGAGCTCCAGCTGGAAGTGTAAAAAGAACTGGGCTGGTTAAAAAAAAGAACCGGGCGACCCGGTAAAATTGCTTAGCCGGGGCTCTGGAAGCCTAACACGGCGTGATCTTGTCCAAAAAGCCGCTGCTGAGCTCCAGCTGGAAGTGTAAAAAGAACCGGGCTGGTTAAAAAAAAGAACCGGGCGGCCCGGTAAAATTGCTTAGCCGGGGCTCTGGAAGCCTAACCCGGCGTGATACTGTGCAAAAAGCCGCTGCTGAGCTCCAGCTGGAAGTGTAAAAAAAAACGGGCTGGTTAAAAAAAAGAACCGGGCGACCCTGTAAAATTGCTAAGCCGGGGCTCTGGAAGCCTAACACGGCGTGATCTTGTCCAAAAACCCGCTGCTGAGCTCCAGCTGGAAGTGTAAAAAGAACCGGGCTGGTTAAAAAAAAGAACCGGGCGGGCCGGTAAAATTGCTTAGCCGGGGCTCTGGAAGCCTAACACGGCGTGATCTTGTCCAAAAAGCCGCTCGTGAGCTCCAGCTGGAAGTGTAAAAAGAACCGGGCTGGTTCAAAAAAAGAACCGTGCGGCCCGGTAGAATTGCTTAGCCGAGGTCCTGGAAGCCTAACCCGGCGTGATCTTGCGCAAAAAGCCGCTGCTGAGCTCCAGCTGGAAGTGTAAAAAGAACCGGGCTGGTTCAAAAAAAGAACCGGGCGGCCCGGTAAAATTGCTTAGCCGGGGTCCTGGAAGCCTAACGCGGCGTGATCTTGCCCGAAAGTCGGCCTCTATACTTCCATATTAGGTACCAGGCGCACAGAGCCAACTTGGCAAAAATTTTCTAAGTGCCCACGGCTCTGCGGGGATTGTGCGTCCGACCCGCGCCGGTTCTCCAGCCGGCCTAAAATAACGCAAAACCAGCCTCTCCCCCTGGAGCTCACAGCCAAAGGCGAAACTTTTCTAAGTGCCTACGGCTCTGCGGGCTTTTGAGTCCGCCCCGCGCCGGTTCGTCGGTCGGCCTCAAAAAGCGAAAAATCAGCCTCTCTCCCTGGAGCTCGACTCGAGTTGATCATTATACATGAAGAAATAACCAATTTCATCGTTTGGTTTATGTTTTACACGCGTTTTAAATTTTATTGCCGAAATCGCTTTTTCTCGCCGAGATAAGCACGTTTTCTGAAATGCCGCTCTCCCGTCACTCTGGTTAAAGTGTTATGAAAAAAAAGGCTGTTGGGGGCTAGGGAGTATCGAGTTGATCATTATACATGAAGAAATAACCAATTTCATCGTTTGGTTTATGTTTTACACGCGTTTTAAATTTTATTGCCGAAATCGCTTTTTCTCGCCGAGATAAGCACGTTTTCTGAAATGCCGCTCTCCCGTCACTCTGGTGAAAGTGTTATGAAAAAAAAGGCTGTTGGGGGCTAGGGAGTATCGAGTTGATCATTATACATGAAGAAATAACCAATTTCATCGTTTGGTTTATGTTTTACACGCGTTTTAAATTTTATTGCCGAAATCGCTTTTTCTCGCCGAGATAAGCACGTTTTCTGAAATGCCGCTCTCCCGTCACTCTGGTTAAAGTGTTATGAAAAAAAAAGGCTGTTGGGGGCTAGGGAGTATCGAGTTGATCATTATACATGAAGAAATAACCAATTTCATCGTTTGGTTTATGTTTTACACGCGTTTTAAATTTTATTGCCGAAATCGCTTTTTCTCGCCGAGATAAGCACGTTTTCTGAAATGCCGCTCTCCCGTCACTCTGGTTAAAGTGTTATGAAAAAAAAGGCTGTTGGGGGCTAGGGAGTATCGAGTTGATCATTATACATGAAGAAATAACCAATTTCATCGTTTGGTTTATGTTTTACACGCGTTTTAAATTTTATTGCCGAAATCGCTTTTTCTCGCCGAGATAAGCACGTTTTCTGAAATGCCGCTCTCCCGTCACTCTGGTTAAAGTGTTATGAAAAAAAAGGCTGTTGGGGGCTAGGGAGTATCGAGTTGATCATTATACATGAAGAAATAACCAATTTCATCGTTTGGTTTATGTTTTACACGCGTTTTAAATTTTATTGCCGAAATCGCTTTTTCTCGCCGAGATAAGCACGTTTTCTGAAATGCCGCTCTCCCGTCACTCTGGTTAAAGTGTTATGAAAAAAAAGGCTGTTGGGGAATAGGGAGTATCGAGTTGATCATTATACATGAAGAAATAACCAATTTCATCGTTTGGTTTATGTTTTACACGCGTTTTAAATTTTATTGCCGAAATCGCTTTTTCTCGCCGAGATAAGCACGTTTTCTGAAATGCCGCTCTCCCGTCACTCTGGTTAAAGTGTTATGAAAAAAAGGCTGTTGGGGGCTAGGGAGTATCGAGTTGATCATTATACATGAAGAAATAACCAATTTCATCGTTTGGTTTATGTTTTACACGCGTTTTAAATTTTATTGCCGAAATCGCTTTTTCTCGCCGAGATAAGCACGTTTTCTGAAATGCCGCTCTCCCGTCACTCTGGTTAAAGCGTTATGAAAAAAAAGGCTGTTGGGGGCTAGGGAGTATCGAGTTGATCATTATACATGAAGAAATAACCAATTTCATCGTTTGGTTTATGTTTTACACGTGTTTTAAATTTTATTGCCGAAATCGCTTTTTCTCGCCGAGATAAGCACGTTTTCTGAAATGCCGCTCTCCCGTCACTCTGGTTAAAGTGTTATGAAAAAAAAGGCTGTTGGGGGCTAGGGAGTATCGAGTTGATCATTATACATGAAGAAATAACCAATTTCATCGTTTGGTTTATGTTTTACACGCGTTTTAAATTTTATTGCCGAAATCGCTTTTTCTCGCCGAGATAAGCACGTTTTCTGAAATGCCGCTCTCCCGTCACTCTGGTTAAAGTGTTATGAAAAAAAAAGGCTGTTGGGGGCTAGGGAGTATCGAGTTGATCATTATACATGAAGAAATAACCAATTTCATCGTTTGGTTTATGT
Organism: Syngnathus leptorhynchus; assembly: GCF_054491065.1. Taxonomy (NCBI): domain Eukaryota; kingdom Metazoa; phylum Chordata; class Actinopteri; order Syngnathiformes; family Syngnathidae; genus Syngnathus; species Syngnathus leptorhynchus. The sequence continues at coordinate 72,605 of NW_028232167.1, read as the reverse complement.
TTTACACGCGTTTTAAATTGTATTGCCGAAATCGCTTTTTCTCGCCGAGATAAGCACGTTTTCTGAAATGCCGCTCTCCCGTCACTCTGGTTAAAGTGTTATGAAAAAAAAGGCTGTTGGGGGCTAGGGAGTATCGAGTTGATCATTATACATGAAGAAATAACCAATTTCATCGTTTGGTTTATGTTTTACACGCGTTTTAAATTTTATTGCCGAAATCGCTTTTTCTCGCCGAGATAAGCACGTTTTCTGAAATGCCGCTCTCCCGTCACTCTGGTTAAAGTGTTATGAAAAAAAAGGCTGTTGGGGGCTAGGGAGTATCGAGTTGATCATTATACATGAAGAAATAACCAATTTCATCGTTTGGTTTATGTTTTACACGCGTTTTAAATTTTAATGCCGAAATCGCTTTTTCTCGCCGAGATAAGCACGTTTTCTGAAATGCCGCTCTCCCGTCACTCTGGTTAAAGTGTTATGAAAAAAAAGGCTGTTGGGGGCTAGGGAGTATCGAGTTGATCATTATACATGAAGAAATAACCAATTTCATCGTTTGGTTTATGTTTTACACGATGCTGAGCTCCAGCTGGAAGTGTAAAAAGAACCGGGCTGGTTAAAAAAAGAACCGGGCGACCCGGTAAAATTGCTTAGCCGGGGCTCTGGAAGCCTAACACGGCGTGATCTTGTCCAAAAAGCCGCTGCTGAGCTCCAGCTGGAAGTGTAAAAAGAACCGGGCTGGTTAAAAAAAAGAACCGGGCGACCCGGTAAAATTGCTTAGCCGGGGCTCTGGAAGCCTAACACGGCGTGATCTTGTCCAAAAAGCCGCTGCTGAGCTCCAGCTGGAAGTGTAAAAAGAACCGGGCTGGTTAAAAAAAAGAACCGGGCGGCCCGGTAAAATTGCTTAGCCGGGGCTCTGGAAGCCTAACCCGGCGTGATACTGTGCAAAAAGCCGCTGCTGAGCTCCAGCTGGAAGTGTAAAAAAAACCGGGCTGGTTAAAAAAAAGAACCAGGCGACCCTGTAAAATTGCTTAGCCGGGGCTCTGGAAGCCTAACACGGCGTGATCTTGTCCAAAAACCCGCTGCTGAGCTCCAGCTGGAAGTGTAAAAAGAACCGGGCTGGTTAAAAAAAAGAACCGGGGGGGGCGGTAAAATTGCTTAGCCGGGGCTCTGGAAGCCTAACACGGCGTGATCTTGTCCAAAAAGCCGCTCGTGAGCTCCAGCTGGAAGTGTAAAAAGAACCGGGCTGGTTCAAAAAAAGAACCGGGCGGCCCGGTAGAATTGCTTAGCCGAGGTCCTGGAAGCCTAACCCGGCGTGATCTTGCGCAAAAAGCCGCTGCTGAGCTCCAGCTGGAAGTGTAAAAAGAACTGGGCTGGTTCAAAAAAAGAACCGGGCGGCCCGGTAAAATTGCTTAGCCGGGGACCTGGAAGCCTAACGCGGCGTGATCTTGCCCGAAAGTCGGCCTCTATACTTCCATATTAGGTACCAGGCGCTCAGAGCCAACTTGGCAAAAATTTTCTAAGTGCCCACGGCTCTGCGGGGATTGTGCGTCCGACCCGCGCCGGTTCTCCAGCCGGCCTAAAATAACGCAAAACCAGCCTCTCCCCCTGGAGCTCACAGCCAAAGGCGAAACTTTTCTAAGTGCCTACGGCTCTGCGGGCTTTTGAGTCCGCCCCGCGCCGGTTCGTCGGTCGGCCTCAAAAAGCGAAAAATCAGCCTCTCTCCCTGGAGCTCGACTCGAGTTGATCATTATACATGAAGAAATAACCAATTTCATCGTTTGGTTTATGTTTTACACGCGTTTTAAATTTTATTGCCGAAATCGCTTTTTCTCGCCGAGATAAGCACGTTTTCTGAAATGCCGCTCTCCCGTCACTCTGGTTAAAGTGTTATGAAAAAAAAGGCTGTTGGGGGCTAGGGAGTATCGAGTTGATCATTATACATGAAGAAATAACCAATTTCATCGTTTGGTTTATGTTTTACACGCGTTTTAAATTTTATTGCCGAAATCGCTTTTTCTCGCCGAGATAAGCACGTTTTCTGAAATGCCGCTCTCCCGTCACTCTGGTGAAAGTGTTATGAAAAAAAAGGCTGTTGGGGGCTAGGGAGTATCGAGTTGATCATTATACATGAAGAAATAACCAATTTCATCGTTTGGTTTATGTTTTACACGCGTTTTAAATTTTATTGCCGAAATCGCTTTTTCTCGCCGAGATAAGCACGTTTTCTGAAATGCCGCTCTCCCGTCACTCTGGTTAAAGTGTTATGAAAAAAAAAGGCTGTTGGGGGCTAGGGAGTATCGAGTTGATCATTATACATGAAGAAATAACCAATTTCATCGTTTGGTTTATGTTTTACACGCGTTTTAAATTTTATTGCCGAAATCGCTTTTTCTCGCCGAGATAAGCACGTTTTCTGAAATGCCGCTCTCCCGTCACTCTGGTTAAAGTGTTATGAAAAAAAAGGCTGTTGGGGGCTAGGGAGTATCGAGTTGATCATTATACATGAAGAAATAACCAATTTCATCGTTTGGTTTATGTTTTACACGCGTTTTAAATTTTATTGCCGAAATCGCTTTTTCTCGCCGAGATAAGCACGTTTTCTGAAATGCCGCTCTCCCGTCACTCTGGTTAAAGTGTTATGAAAAAAAAGGCTGTTGGGGGCTAGGGAGTATCGAGTTGATCATTATACATGAAGAAATAACCAATTTCATCGTTTGGTTTATGTTTTACACGCGTTTTAAATTTTATTGCCGAAATCGCTTTTTCTCGCCGAGATAAGCACGTTTTCTGAAATGCCGCTCTCCCGTCACTCTGGTTAAAGTGTTATGAAAAAAAAGGCTGTTGGGGGCTAGGGAGTATCGAGTTGATCATTATACATGAAGAAATAACCAATTTCATCGTTTGGTTTATGTTTTACACGCGTTTTAAATTTTATTGCCGAAATCGCTTTTTCTCGCCGAGATAAGCACGTTTTCTGAAATGCCGCTCTCCCGTCACTCTGGTTAAAGTGTTATGAAAAAAAAGGCTGTTGGGGGCTAGGGAGTATCGAGTTGATCATTATACATGAAGAAATAACCAATTTCATCGTTTGGTTTATGTTTTACACGCGTTTTAAATTTTATTGCCGAAATCGCTTTTTCTCGCCGAGATAAGCACGTTTTCTGAAATGCCGCTCTCCCGTCACTCTGGTTAAAGTGTTATGAAAAAAAAGGCTGTTGGGGGCTAGGGAGTATCGAGTTGATCATTATACATGAAGAAATAACCAATTTCATCGTTTGGTTTATGTTTTACACGCGTTTTAAATTTTATTGCCGAAATCGCTTTTTCTCGCCGAGATAAGCACGTTTTCTGAAATGCCGCTCTCCCGTCACTCTGGTTAAAGTGTTATGAAAAAAAAGGCTGTTGGGGGCTAGGGAGTATCGAGTTGATCATTATACATGAAGAAATAACCAATTTCATCGTTTGGTTTATGTTTTACACGCGTTTTAAATTTTATTGCCGAAATCGCTTTTTCTCGCCGAGATAAGCACGTTTTCTGAAATGCCGCTCTCCCGTCACTCTGGTTAAAGTGTTATGAAAAAAAAGGCTGTTGGGGGCTAGGGAGTATCGAGTTGATCATTATACATGAAGAAATAACCAATTTCATCGTTTGGTTTATGTTTTACACGCGTTTTAAATTTTATTGCCGAAATCGCTTTTTCTCGCCGAGATAAGCACGTTTTCTGAAATGCCGCTCTCCCGTCACTCTGGTTAAAGTGTTATGAAAAAAAAGGCTGTTGGGGGCTAGGGAGTATCGAGTTGATCATTATACATGAAGAAATAACCAATTTCATCGTTTGGTTTATGTTTTACACGCGTTTTAAATTTTATTGCCGAAATCGCTTTTTCTCGCCGAGATAAGCACGTTTTCTGAAATGCCGCTCTCCCGTCACTCTGGTTAAAGTGTTATGAAAAAAAAGGCTGTTGGGGGCTAGGGAGTATCGAGTTGATCATTATACATGAAGAAATAACCAATTTCATCGTTTGGTTTATGTTTTACACGCGTTTTAAATTTTATTGCCGAAATCGCTTTTTCTCGCCGAGATAATCACGTTTTCTGAAATGCCGCTCTCCCGTCACTCTGGTTAAAGTGTTATGAAAAAAAAGGCTGTTGGGGGCTAGGGAGTATCGAGTTGATCATTATACATGAAGAAATAACCAATTTCATCGTTTGGTTTATGTTTTACACGCGTTTTAAATTTTATTGCCGAAATCGCTTTTTCTCGCCGAGATAAGCACGTTTTCTGAAATGCCGCTCTCCCGTCACTCTGGTTAAAGTGTTATGAAAAAAAAGGCTGTTGGGGGCTAGGGAGTATCGAGTTGATCATTATACATGAAGAAATAACCAATTTCATCGTTTGATTTATGTTTTACACGCCTTTTAAATTTTATTGCCGAAATCGCTTTTTCTCGCCGAGATAAGCACGTTTTCTGAAATGCCGCTCTCCCGTCACTCTGGTTAAAGTGTTATGAAAAAAAAGGCTGTTGGGGGCTAGGGAGTATCGAGTTGATCATTATACATGAAGAAATAACCAATTTCATCGTTTGGTTTATGTTTTACACGCGTTTTAAATTTTATTGCCGAAATCGCTTTTTCTCGCCGAGATAAGCACGTTTTCTGAAATGCCGCTCTCCCGTCACTCTGGTTAAAGTGTTATGAAAAAAAAGGCTGTTGGGGGCTAGGGAGTATCGAGTTGATCATTATACATGAAGAAATAACCAATTTCATCGTTTGATTTATGTTTTACACGCGTTTTAAATTTTATTGCCGAAATCGCTTTTTCTCGCCGAGATAAGCACGTTTTCTGAAATGCCGCTCTCCCGTCACTCTGGTTAAAGTGTTATGAAAAAAAAGGCTGTTGGGGGCTAGGGAGTATCGAGTTGATCATTATACATGAAGAAATAACCAATTTCATCGTTTGGTTTATGTTTTACACGATGCTGAGCTCCAGCTGGAAGTGTAAAAAGAACCGGGCTGGTTAAAAAAAGAACCGGGCGACCCGGTAAAATTGCTTAGCCGGGGCTCTGGAAGCTTAACACGGCGTGATCTTGTCCAAAAAGCCGCTGCTGAGCTCCAGCTGGAAGTGTAAAAAGAACCGGGCTGGTCAAAAAAAAGAACCGGGCGACCCGGTAAAATTGCTTAGCCGGGGCTCTGGAAGCCTAACACGGCGTGATCTTGTCCAAAAAGCCGCTGCTGAGCTCCAGCTGGAAGTGTAAAAAGAACCGGGCTGGTTAAAAAAAAGAACCGGGCGGCCCGGTAAAATTGCTTAGCCGGGGCTCTGGAAGCCTAACCCGGCGTGATACTGTGCAAAAAGCCGCTGCTGAGCTCCAGCTGGAAGTGTAAAAAAAACCGGGCTGGTTAAAAAAAAGAACCGGGCGACCCTGTAAAATTGCTTAGCCGGTGCTCTGGAAGCTTAACACGGCGTGATCTTGTCCAAAAACCCGCTGCTGAGCTCCAGCTGGAAGTGTAAAAAGAACCGGGCTGGTTAAAAAAAAGAACCGGGCGGGCCGGTAAAATTGCTTAGCCGGGGCTCTGGAAGCCTAACACGGCTTGATCTTGTCCAAAAAGCCGCTCGTGAGCTCCAGCTGGAAGTGTAAAAAGAACCGGGCTGGTTCAAAAAAAGAACCGGGCGGCCCGGTAGAATTGCTTAGCCGAGGTCCTGGAAGCCTAACCCGGCGTGATCTTGCGCAAAAAGCCGCTGCTGAGCTCCAGCTGGAAGTTTAAAAAGAACCGGGCTGGTTCAAAAAAAGAACCGGGCGGCCCGGTAAAATTGCTTAGCCGGGGTCCTGGAAGCCTAACGCGGCGTGATCTTGCCCGAAAGTCGGCCTCTATACTTCCATATTAGGTACCAGGCGCTCAGAGCCAACTTGGCAAAAATTTTCTAAGTGCCCACGGCTCTGCGGGGATTGTGCGTCCGACCCGCGCCGGTTCTCCAGCCGGCCTAAAATAACGCAAAACCAGCCTCTCCCCCTGGAGCTCACAGCCAAAGGCGAAACTTTTCTAAGTGCCTACGGCTCTGCGGGCTTTTGAGTCCGCCCCGCGCCGGTTCGTCGGTCGGCCTCAAAAAGCGAAAAATCAGCCTCTCTCCCTGGAGCTCGACTCGAGTTGATCATTATACATGAAGAAATAACCAATTTCATCGTTTGGTTTATGTTTTACACGCGTTTTAAATTTTATTGCCGAAATCGCTTTTTCTCGCCGAGATAAGCACGTTTTCTGAAATGCCGCTCTCCCGTCACTCTGGTTAAAGTGTTATGAAAAAAAAGGCTGTTGGGGGCTAGGGAGTATCGAGTTGATCATTATACATGAAGAAATAACCAATTTCATCGTTTGGTTTATGTTTTACACGCGTTTTAAATTTTATTGCCGAAATGGCTTTTTCTCGCCGAGATAAGCACGTTTTCTGAAATGCCGCTCTCCCGTCACTCTGGTTAAAGTGTTATGAAAAAAAAGGCTGTTGGGGGCTAGGGAGTATCGAGTTGATCATTATACATGAAGAAATAACCAATTTCATCGTTTGGTTTATGTTTTACACGCGTTTTAAATTTTATTGCCGAAATCGCTTTTTCTCGCCGAGATAAGCACGTTTTCTGAAATGCCGCTCTCCCGTCACTCTGGTTAAAGTGTTATGAAAAAAAAGGCTGTTGGGGGCTAGGGAGTATCGAGTTGATCATTATACATGAAGAAATAACCAATTTCATCGTTTGGTTTATGTTTTACACGCGTTTTAAATTTTATTGCCGAAATCGCTTTTTCTCGCCGAGATAAGCACATTTTCTGAAATGCCGCTCTCCCGTCACTCTGGTTAAAGTGTTATAAAAAAAAAGGCTGTTGGGGGCTAGGGAGTATCGAGTTGATTATTATACATGAAGAAATAACCAATTTCATCGTTTGGTTTATGTTTTACACGCGTTTTAAATTTTATTGCCGAAATCGCTTTTTCTCGCCGAGATAAGCACGTTTTCTGAAATGCCGCTCTCCCGTCACTCTGGTTGAAGTGTTATGAAAAAAAAGGCTGTTGGGGGCTAGGGAGTATCGAGTTGATCATTATACATGAAGAAATAACCAATTTCATCGTTTGGTTCATGTTTTACACGCGTTTTAAATTTTATTGCCGAAATCGCTTTTTCTCGCCGAGATAAGCACGTTTTCTGAAATGCCGCTCTCCCGTCACTCTGGTTAAAGTGTTATGAAAAAAAAGGCTGTTGGGGGCTAGGGAGTATCGAGTTGATCATTATACATGAAGAAATAACCAATTTCATCGTTTGGTTTATGTTTTACACGCGTTTTAAATTTTATTGCCGAAATCGCTTTTTCTCGCCGAGATAAGCACGTTTTCTGAAATGCCGCTCTCCCGTCACTCTGGTTAAAGTGTTATGAAAAAAAAGGCTGTTGGGGGCTAGGGAGTATCGAGTTGATCATTATACATGAAGAAATAACCAATTTCATCGTTTGGTTTATGTTTTAAACGCGTTTTAAATTTTATTGCCGAAATCGCTTTTTCTCGCCGAGATAAGCACGTTTTCTGAAATGCCGCTCTCCCGTCACTCTGGTTAAAGTGTTATGAAAAAAAAGGCTGTTGGGGGCTAGGGAGTATCGAGTTGATCATTATACATGAAGAAATAACCAATTTCATCGTTTGATTTATGTTTTACACGCGTTTTAAATTTTATTGCCGAAATCGCTTTTTCTCGCCGAGATAAGCACGTTTTCTGAAATGCCGCTCTCCCGTCACTCTGGTTAAAGTGTTATGAAAAAAAAGGCTGTTGGGGGCTAGGGAGTATCGAGTTGATCATTATACATGAAGAAATAACCAATTTCATCGTTTGGTTTATGTTTTACACGATGCTGAGCTCCAGCTGGAAGTGTAAAAAGAACCGGGCTGGTTAAAAAAAGAACCGGGCGACCCGGTAAAATTGCTTAGCCGGGGCTCTGGAAGCCTAACACGGCGTGATCTTGTCCAAAAAGCCGCTGCTGAGCTCCAGCTGGAAGTGTAAAAAGAACCGGGCTGGTTAAAAAAAAGAACCGGGCGACCCGGTAAAATTGCTTAGCCGGGGCTCTGGAAGCCTAACACGGCGTGATCTTGTCCAAAAAGCCGCTGCTGAGCTCCAGCTGGAAGTGTAAAAAGAACCGGGCTGGTTAAAAAAAAGAACCGGGCGGCCCGGTAAAATTGCTTAGCCGGGGCTCTGGAAGCCTAACCCGGCGTGATACTGTGCAAAAAGCCGCTGCTGAGCTCCAGCTGGAAGTGTAAAAAAAACCGGGCTGGTTAAAAAAAAGAACCGGGCGACCCTGTAAAATTGCTTAGCCGGGGCTCTGGAAGCCTAACACGGCGTGATCTTGTCCAAAAACCCGCTGCTGAGCTCCAGCTGGAAGTGTAAAAAGAACCGGGCTGGTTAAAAAAAAGAACCGGGCGGGCCGGTAAAATTGCTTAGCCGGGGCTCTGGAAGCCTAACACGGCGTGATCTTGTCCAAAAAGCCGCTCGTGAGCTCCAGCTGGAAGTGTAAAAAGAACCGGGCTGGTTCAAAAAAAGAACCGGGCGGCCCGGTAGAATTGCTTAGCCGAGGTCCTGGAAGCCTAACCCGGCGTGATCTTGCGCAAAAATTCGCTGCTGAGCTCCAGCTGGAAGTGTAAAAAGAACCGGGCTGGTTCAAAAAAAGAACCGGGCGGCCCGGTAAAATTGCTTAGCCGGGGTCCTGGAAGCCTAACGCGGCGTGATCTTGCCCGAAAGTCGGCCTCTATACTTCCATATTAGGTACCAGGCGCTCAGAGCCAACCTGGCAAAAATTTTCTAAGTGCCCACGGCTCTGCGGGGATTGTGCGTCCGACCCGCGCCGGTTCTCCAGCCGGCCTAAAATAACGCAAAACCAGCCTCTCCCCCTGGAGCTCACAGCCAAAGGCGAAACTTTTCTAAGTGCCTACGGCTCTGCGGGCTTTTGAGTCCGCCCCGCGCCGGTTCGTCGGTCGGCCTCAAAAAGCGAAAAATCAGCCTCTCTCCCTGGAGCTCGACTCGAGTTGATCATTATACATGAAGAAATAACCAATTTCATCGTTTGGTTTATGTTTTACACGCGTTTTAAATTTTATTGCCGAAATCGCTTTTTCTCGCCGAGATAAGCACGTTTTCTGAAATGCCGCTCTCCCGTCACTCTGGTTAAAGTGTTATGAAAAAAAAGGCTGTTGGGGGCTAAGGAGTATCGAGTTGATCATTATACATGAAGAAATAACCAATTTCATCGTTTGGTTTATGTTTTACACGCGTTTTAAATTTTATTGCCGAAATGGCTTTTTCTCGCCGAGATAAGCACGTTTTCTGAAATGCCGCTCTCCCGTCACTCTGGTTAAAGTGTTATGAAAAAAAAGGCTGTTGGGGGCTAGGGAGTATCGAGTTGATCATTATACATGAAGAAATAACCAATTTCATCGTTTGGTTTATGTTTTACACGCGTTTTAAATTTTATTGCCGAAATCGCTTTTTCTCGCCGAGATAAGCACGTTTTCTGAAATGCCGCTCTCCCGTCACTCTGGTTAAAGTGTTATGAAAAAAAGGCTGTTGGGGGCTAGGGAGTATCGAGTTGATCATTATACATGAAGAAATAACCAATTTCATCGTTTGGTTTATGTTTTACACGCGTTTTAAATTTTATTGCCAAAATCGCTTTTTCTCGCCGAGATAAGCACGTTTTCTGAAATGCCGCTCTCCCGTCACTCTGGTTAAAGTGTTATGAAAAAAAAGGCTGTTGGGGGCTAGGGAGTATCGAGTTGATCATTATACATGAAGAAATAACCAATTTCATCGTTTGGTTTATGTTTTACACGCGTTTTAAATTTTATTGCCGAAATGGCTTTTTCTCGCCGAGATAAGCACGTTTTCTGAAATGCCGCTCTCCCGTCACTCTGGTTAAAGTGTTATGAAAAAAAAGGCTGTTGGGGGCTAGGGAGTATCGAGTTGATCATTATACATGAAGAAATAACCAATTTCATCGTTTGGTTTATGTTTTACACGCGTTTTAAATTTTATTGCCGAAATTGCTTTTTCTTGCCGAGATAAGCACGTTTTCTGAAATGCCGCTCTCCCGTCACTCTGGTTAAAGTGTTATGAAAAAAAAGGCTGTTGGGGGATAGGGAGTATCGAGTTGATCATTATACATGAAGAAATAACCAATTTCATCGTTTGGTTTATGTTTTACACGCGTTTTAAATTTTATTGCCGAAATCGCTTTTTCTCGCCGAGATAAGCACGTTTTCTGAAATGCCGCTCTCCCGTCACTCTGGTTAAAGTGTTATGAAAAAAAAGGCTGTTGGGGGCTAGGGAGTATCGAGTTGATCATTATACATGAAGAAATAACCAATTTCATCGTTTGGTTTATGTTTTACACGCGTTTTAAATTTTATTGCCGAAATCGCTTTTTCTCGCCGAGATAAGCACGTTTTCTGAAATGCCGCTCTCCCGTCACTCTGGTTAAAGTGTTATGAAAAAAAAGGCTGTTGGGGGCTAGGGAGTATCGAGTTGATCATTATACATGAAGAAATAACCAATTTCATCGTTTGGTTTATGTTTTACACGCGTTTTAAATTTTATTGCCGAAATCGCTTTTTCTCGCCGAGATAAGCACGTTTTCTGAAATGCCGCTCTCCCGTCACTCTGGTTAAAGTGTTATGAAAAAAAAGGCTGTTGGGGGCTAGGGAGTATCGAGTTGATCATTATACATGAAGAAATAACCAATTTCATCGTTTGGTTTATGTTTTACAAGCGTTTTAAATTTTATTGCCGAAATCGCTTTTTCTCGCCGAGATAAGCACGTTTTCTGAAATGCCGCTCTCCCGTCACTCTGGTTAAAGTGTTATGAAAAAAAAGGCTGTTGGGGGCTAGGGAGTATCGAGTTGATCATTATACATGAAGAAATAACCAATTTCATCGTTTGGTTTATGTTTTACACGCGTTTTAAATTTTATTGAAGAAATCGCTTTTTCTCGCCGAGATAAGCACGTTTTCTGAAATGCCGCTCTCCCGTCACCCTGGTTAAAGTGTTATGAAAAAAAAGGCTGTTGGGGGCTAGGGAGTATCGAGTTGATCATTATACATGAAGAAATAACCAATTTCATCGTTTGGTTTATGTTTTACACGCGTTTTAAATTTTATTGCCGAAATCGCTTTTTCTCGCCGAGATAAGCACGTTTTCTGAAATGCCGCTCTCCCGTCACTCTGGTTAAAGTGTTATGAAAAAAAAGGCTGTTGGGGGCTAGGGAGTATCGAGTTGATCATTATACATGAAGAAATAACCAATTTCATCGTTTGGTTTATGTTTTACACGCGTTTTAAATTTTATTGCCGAAATCGCATTTTCTCGCCGAGATAAGCACGTTTTCTGAAATGCCGCTCTCCCGTCACTCTGGTTAAAGTGTTATGAAAAAAAAGGCTGTTGGGGGCTAGGGAGTATCGAGTTGATCATTATACATGAAGAAATAACCAATTTCATCGTTTGGTTTATGTTTTACACGCGTTTTAAATTTTATTCCCGAAATCGCTTTTTCTCGCCGAGATAAGCACGTTTTCTGAAATGCCACTCTCCCGTCACTCTGGTTAAAGTGTTATGAAAAAAAAGGCTGTTGGGGGCTAGGGAGTATCGAGTTGATCATTATACATGAAGAAATAACCAATTTCATCGTTTGGTTTATGTTTTACACGCGTTTTAAATTTTATTGCCGAAATCGCTTTTTCTCGCCGAGATAAGCACGTTTTCTGAAATGCCGCTCTCCCGTCACTCTGGTTAAAGTGTTATGAAAAAAAAGGCTGTTGGGGGCTAGGGAGTATCGAGTTGATCATTATACATGAAGAAATAACCAATTTCATCGTTTGGTTTATGTTTTACAAGCGTTTTAAATTTTATTGCCGAAATCGCTTTTTCTCGCCGAGATAAGCACGTTTTCTGAAATGCCGCTCTCCCGTCACTCTGGTTAAAGTGTTATGAAAAAAAAGGCTGTTGGGGGCTAGGGAGTATCGAGTTGATCATTATACATGAAGAAATAACCAATTTCATCGTTTGGTTTATGTTTTACACGCGTTTTAAATTTTATTGCCGAAATCGCTTTTTCTCGCCGAGATAAGCACGTTTTCTGAAATGCCGCTCTCCCGTCACTCTGGTTAAAGTGTTATGAAAAAAAAGGCTGTTGGGGGCTAGGGAGTATCGAGTTGATCATTATACATGAAGAAATAACCAATTTCATCGTTTGGTTTATGTTTTACACGCGTTTTAAATTTTATTGCCGAAATCGCTTTTTCTCGCCGAGATAAGCACGTTTTCTGAAATGCCGCTCTCCCGTCACTCTGGTTAAAGTGTTATGAAAAAAAAGGCTGTTGGGGGCTAGGGAGTATCGAGTTGATCATTATACATGAAGAAATAACCAATTTCATCGTTTGGTTTATGTTTTACACGCGTTTTAAATTTTATTGCCGAAATCGCTTTTTCTCGCCGAGATAAGCACGTTTTCTGAAATGCCGCTCTCCCGTCACTCTGGTTAAAGTGTTATGAAAAAAAGGCTGTTGGGGGCTAGGGAGTATCGAGTTGATCATTATACATGAAGAAATAACCAATTTCATCGTTTGGTTTATGTTTTACACGCGTTTTAAATTTTATTGCCGAAATCGCTTTTTCTCGCCGAGATAAGCACGTTTTCTGAAATGCCGCTCTCCCGTCACTCTGGTTAAAGTGTTATGAAAAAAAAAAGGCTGTTGGGGGCTAGGGAGTATCGAGTTGATCATTATACATGAAGAAATAACCAATTTCATCGTTTGGTTTATGTTTTACACGCGTTTTAAATTTTATTGCCGAAATCGCTTTTTCTCGCCGAGATAAGCACGTTTTCTGAAATGCCGCTCTCCCGTCACTCTGGTTAAAGTGTTATGAAAAAAAAGGCTGTTGGGGGCTAGGGAGTATCGAGTTGATCATTATACATGAAGAAATAACCAATTTCATCGTTTGGTTTATGTTTTACACGCGTCTTAAATTTTATTGCCGAAATCGCTTTTTCTCGCCGAGATAAGCACGTTTTCTGAAATGCCGCTCTCCCGTCACTCTGGTTAAAGTGTTATGAAAAAAAAGGCTGTTGGGGGCTAGGGAGTATCGAGTTGATCATTATACATGAAGAAATAACCAATTTCATCGTTTGGTTTATGTTTTACACGCGTTTTAAATTTTATTGCCGAAATCGCTTTTTCTCGCCGAGATAAGCACGTTTTCTGAAATGCCGCTCTCCCGTCACTCTGGTTAAAGTGTTATGAAAAAAGAAGGCTGTTGGGGGCTAGGGAGTATCGAGTTGATCATTATACATGAAGAAATAACCAATTTCATCGTTTGGTTTATGTTTTACACGCGTTTTAAATTTTATTGCCGAAATCGCTTTTTCTCGCCGAGATAAGCACGTTTTCTGAAATGCCGCTCTCCCGTCACTCTGGTTAAAGTGTTATGAAAAAAAAAGGCTGTTGGGGGCTAGGGAGTATCGAGTTGATTATTATACATGAAGAAATAACCAATTTCATCGTTTGGTTTATGTTTTACACGCGTTTTAAATTTTATTGCCGAAATCGCTTTTTCTCGCCGAGATAAGCACGTTTTCTGAAATGCCGCTCTCCCGTCACTCTGGTTAAAGTGTTATGAAAAAAAAGGCTGTTGGGGGCTAGGGAGTATCGAGTTGATCATTATACATGAAGAAATAACCAATTTCATCGTTTGGTTTATGTTTTACACGCGTTTTAAATTTTATTGCCGAAATCGCTTTTTCTCGCCGAGATAAGCACGTTTTCTGAAATGCCGCTCTCCCGTCACTCTGGTTAAAGTGTTATAAAAAAAAAGGCTGTTGGGGGCTAGGGAGTATCGAGTTGATCATTATACATGAAGAAATAACCAATTTCATCGTTTGGTTTATGTTTTACACGCGTTTTAAATTTTATTGAAGAAATTGCTTTTTCTCGCCGAGATAAGCACGTTTTCTGAAATGCCGCTCTCCCGTCACCCTGGTTAAAGTGTTATGAAAAAAAAGGCTGTTGGGGGCTAGGGAGTATCGAGTTGATCATTATACATGAAGAAATAACCAATTTCATCGTTTGGTTTATGTTTTACACGCGTTTTAAATTTTATTGCCGAAATCGCTTTTTCTCGCCGAGATAAGCACGTTTTCTGAAATGCCGCTCTCCCGTCACTCTGGTTAAAGTGTTATGAAAAAAAAGGCTGTTGGGGGCTAGGGAGTATCGAGTTGATCATTATACATGAAGAAATAACCAATTTCATCGTTTGGTTTATGTTTTACACGCGTTTTAAATTTTATTGCCGAAATCGCTTTTTCTCGCCGAGATAAGCACGTTTTCTGAAATGCCGCTCTCCCGTCACTCTGGTTAAAGTGTTATGAAAAAAAAGGCTGTTGGGGGCTAGGGAGTATCGAGTTGATCATTATACATGAAGAAATAACCAATTTCATCGTTTGGTTTATGTTTTACACGCGTTTTAAATTTTATTGCCGAAATCGCTTTTTCTCGCCGAGATAAGCACGTTTTCTGAAATGCCGCTCTCCCGTCACTCTGGTTAAAGTGTTATGAAAAAAAAGGCTGTTGGGGGCTAGGGAGTATCGAGTTGATCATTATACATGAAGAAATAACCAATTTCATCGTTTGGTTTATGTTTTACACGCGTTTTAAATTTTATTGCCGAAATCGCTTTTTCTCGCCGAGATAAGCACGTTTTCTGAAATGCCGCTCTCCCGTCACTCTGGTTAAAGTGTTATGAAAAAAAAGGCTGTTGGGGGCTAGGGAGTATCGAGTTGATCATTATACATGAAGAAATAACCAATTTCATCGTTTGGTTTATGTTTTACACGCGTTTTAAATTTTATTGCCGAAATCGCTTTTTCTCGCCGAGATAAGCACGTTTTCTGAAATGCCGCTCTCCCGTCACTCTGGTTAAAGTGTTATGAAAAAAAAGGCTGTTGGGGGCTAGGGAGTATCGAGTTGATCATTATACATGAAGAAATAACCAATTTCATCGTTTGGTTTATGTTTTACACGCGTTTTAAATTTTATTGCCGAAATCGCTTTTTCTCACCGAGATAAGCACGTTTTCTGAAATGCCGCTCTCCCGTCACTCTGGTTAAAGTGTTATGAAAAAAAAGGCTGTTGGGGGCTAGGGAGTATCGAGTTGATCATTATACATGAAGAAATACCCAATTTCATCGTTTGGTTTATGTTTTACACGCGTTTTAAATTTTATTGCCGAAATCGCTTTTTCTCGCCGAGATAAGCACGTTTTCTGAAATGCCCCTCTCCCGTCACTCTGGTTAAAGTGTTATGAAAAAAAAGGCTGTTGGGGGCTAGGGAGTATCGAGTTGATCATTATACATGAAGAAATAACCAATTTCATCGTTTGGTTTATGTTTTACACGCGTTTTAAATTTTATTGCCGAAATCGCTTTTTCTCGCCGAGATAAGCACGTTTTCTGAAATGCCGCTCTCCCGTCACTCTGGTTAAAGTGTTATGAAAAAAAAGGCTGTTGGGGGCTAGGGAGTATCGAGTTGATCATTATACATGAAGAAATAACCAATTTCATCGTTTGGTTTATGTTTTACACGCGTTTTAAATTTTATTGCCGAAATCGCTTTTTCTCGCCGAGATAAGCACGTTTTCTGAAATGCCGCTCTCCCGTCACTCTGGTTAAAGTGTTATGAAAAAAAAGGCTGTTGGGGGCTAGGGAGTATCGAGTTGATCATTATACATAAAGAAATAACCTATTTCATCGTTTGGTTTATGTTTTACACGCGTTTTAAATTTTATTGCCGAAATCGCTTTTTCTCGCCGAGATAAGCACGTTTTCTGACATGCCGCTCTCCCGTCGCTCTGGTTAAAGTGTTATGAAAAAAAAGGCTGTTGGGGGCTAGGGAGTATCGAGTTGATCATTATACATGAAGAAATAACCAATTTCATCGTTTGGTTTATGTTTTACACGCGTTTTAAATTTTATTGCCGAAATCTCTTTTTCTCGCCGAGATAAGCACGTTTTCTGAAATGCCGCTCTCCCGTCACTCTGGTGAAAGTGTTATGAAAAAAAAGGCTGTTGGGGGCTAGGGAGTATCGAGTTGATCATTATACATGAAGAAATAACCAATTTCATCGTTTGGTTTATGTTTTACACGCGTTTTAAATTTTATTGCCAAAATCGCTTTTTCTCGCCGAGATAAGCACGTTTTCTGAAATGCCGCTCTCCCGTCACTCTGGTTAAAGTGTTATGAAAAAAAAGGCTGTTGGGGGCTAGGGAGTATCGAGTTGATCATTATACATGAAGAAATAACCAATTTCATCGTTTGGTTTATGTTTTACACGATGCTGAGCTCCAGCTGGAAGTGTAAAAAGAACCGGGCTGGTTAAAAAAAGAACCGGGCGACCCGGTAAAATTGCTTAGCCGGGGCTCTGGAAGCCTAACACGGCGTGATCTTGTCCAAAAAGCCGCTGCTGAGCTCCAGCTGGAAGTGTAAAAAGAACCGGGCTGGTTAAAAAAAAGAACCGGGCGACCCGGTAAAATTGCTTAGCCGGGGCTCTGGAAGCCTAACACGGCGTGATCTTGTCCAAAAAGCCGCTGCTGAGCTCCAGCTGGAAGTGTAAAAAGAACCGGGCTGGTTAAAAAAAAGAACCGGGCGGCCCGGTAAAATTGCTTAGCCGGGGCTCTGGAAGCCTAACCTGGCGTGATACTGTGCAAAAAGCCGCTGCTGAGCTCCAGCTGGAAGTGTAAAAAAAACCGGGCTGGTTAAAAAAAAGAACCGGGCGACCCTGTAAAATTGCTTAGCCGGGGCTCTGGAAGCCTAACACGGCGTGATCTTGTCCAAAAACCCGCTGCTGAGCTCCAGCTGGAAGTGTAAAAAGAACCGGGCTGGTTAAAAAAAAGAACCGGGCGGGCCGGTAAAATTGCTTAGCCGGGGCTCTGGAAGCCTAACACGGCGTGATCTTGTCCAAAAAGCCGCTCGTGAGCTCCAGCTGGAAGTGTAAAAAGAACCGGGCTGGTTCAAAAAAAGAACCGGGCGGCCCGGTAGAATTGCTTAGCCGAGGTCCTGGAAGCCTAACCCGGCGTGATCTTGCGCAAAAAGCCGCTGCTGAGCTCCAGCTGGAAGTGTAAAAAGAACCAGGCTGGTTCAAAAAAAGAACCGGGCGGCCCGGTAAAATTGCTTAGCCGGGGTCCTGGAAGCCTAACGCGGCGTGATCTTGCCCGAAAGTCGGCCTCTATACTTCCATATTAGGTACCAGGCGCTCAGAGCCAACTTGGCAAAAATTTTCTAAGTGCCCACGGCTCTGCGGGGATTGTGCGTCCGACCCGCGCCGGTTCTCCAGCCGGCCTAAAATAACGCAAAACCAGCCTCTCCCCCTGGAGCTCACAGCCAAAGGCGAAACTTTTCTAAGTGCCTACGGCTCTGCGGGCTTTTGAGTCCGCCCTGCGCCGGTTCGTCGGTCGGCCTCAAAAAGCGAAAAATCAGCCTCTCTCCCTGGAGCTCGACTCGAGTTGATCATTATGCATGAAGAAATCGCTTTTTCTCGCCGAGATAAGCACGTTTTCTGAAATGCCGCTCTCCCGTCACTCTGGTTAAAGTGTTATGAAAAAAAAGGCTGTTGGGGGCTAGGGAGTATCGAGTTGATCATTATACATGAAGAAATAACCAATTTCATCGTTTGGTTTATGTTTTACACGCGTTTTAAATTTTATTGCCGAAATCGCTTTTTCTCGCCGAGATAAGCACGTTTTCTGAAATGCCGCTCTCCTGTCACTCTGGTTAAAGTGTTATGAAAAAAAAGGCTGTTGGGGGCTAGGGAGTATCGAGTTGATCATTATACATGAAGAAATAACCAATTTCATCGTTTGGTTTATGTTTTACACGCGTTTTAAATTTTATTGCCGAAATCGCTTTTTCTCGCCGAGATAAGCACGTTTTCTGAAATGCCGCTCTCCCGTCACTCTGGTTAAAGTGTTATGAAAAAAAAGGCTGTTGGGGGCTAGGGAGTATCGAGTTGATCATTATACATGAAGAAATAACCAATTTCATCGTTTGGTTTATGTTTTACACGCGTTTTAAATTTTATTGCCGAAATCGCTTTTTCTCGCCGAGATAAGCACGTTTTCTGAAATGCCGCTCTCCCGTCACTCTGGTTAAAGTGTTATGAAAAAAAAGGCTGTTGGGGGCTAGGGAGTATCGAGTTGATCATTATACATGAAGAAATAACCAATTTCATCGTTTGGTTTATGTTTTACACGCGTTTTAAATTTTATTGCCGAAATCGCTTTTTCTCGCCGAGATAAGCACGTTTTCTGAAATGCCGTTCTCCCGTCACTCTGGTTAAAGTGTTATGAAAAAAAAGGCTGTTGGGGGCTAGGGAGTATCGAGTTGATCATTATACATGAAGAAATAACCAATTTCATCGTTTGGTTTATGTTTTACACGCGTTTTAAATTTTATTGCCGAAATCGCTTTTTCTCGCCGAGATAAGCACGTTTTCTGAAATGCCGCTCTCCCGTCACTCTGGTTAAAGTGTTATGAAAAAAAAGGCTGTTGGGGGCTAGGGAGTATCGAGTTGATCATTATACATGAAGAAATAACCAATTTCATCGTTTGGTTTATGTTTTACACGCGTTTTAAATTTTATTGCCGAAATCGCTTTTTCTCGCCGAGATAAGCACGTTTTCTGAAATGCCGCTCTCCCGTCACTCTGGTTAAAGTGTTATGAAAAAAAAGGCTGTTGGGGGCTAGGGAGTATCGAGTTGATCATTATACATGAAGAAATAACCAATTTCATCGTTTGGTTTATGTTTTACACGCGTTTTAAATTTTATTGCCGAAATCGCTTTTTCTCGCCGAGATAAGCACGTTTTCTGAAATGCCGCTCTCCCGTCACTCTGGTTAAAGTGTTATGAAAAAAAAGGCTGTTGGGGGCTAGGGAGTATCGAGTTGATCATTATACATGAAGAAATAACCAATTTCATCGTTTGGTTTATGTTTTACACGCGTTTTAAATTTTATTGCCGAAATCGCTTTTTCTCGCCGAGATAAGCACGTTTTCTGAAATGCCGCTCTCCCGTCACTCTGGTTAAAGTGTTATGAAAAAAAAGGCTGTTGGGGGCTAGGGAGTATCGAGTTGATCATTATACATGAAGAAATAACCAATTTCATCGTTTGGTTTATGTTTTACAAGCGTTTTAAATTTTATTGCCGAAATCGCTTTTTCTCGCCGAGATAAGCACGTTTTCTGAAATGCCGCTCTCCCGTCACTCTGGTTAAAGTGTTATGAAAAAAAAGGCTGTTGGGGGCTAGGGAGTATCGAGTTGATCATTATACATGAAGAAATAACCAATTTCATTGTTTGGTTTATGTTTTACACGCGTTTTAAATTTTATTGCCGAAATCGCTTTTTCTCGCCGAGATAAGCACGTTTTCTGAAATGCCGCTCTCCTGTCACTCTGGTTAAAGTGTTATGAAAAAAAAGGCTGTTGGGGGCTAGGGAGTATCGAGTTGATCATTATACATGAAGAAATAACCAATTTCATCGTTTGGTTTATGTTTTACACGCGTTTTAAATTTTATTGCCGAAATTGCTTTTTCTTGCCGAGATAAGCACGTTTTCTGAAATGCCGCTCTCCCGTCACTCTGGTTAAAGTGTTATGAAAAAAAAGGCTGTTGGGGGCTAGGGAGTATCGAGTTGATCATTATACATGAAGAAATAACCAATTTCATCGTTTGGTTTATGTTTTACACGCGTTTTAAATTTTATTGCCGAAATCGCTTTTTCTCGCCGAGATAAGCACGTTTTCTGAAATGCCGCTCTCCCGTCACTCTGGCTAAAGTGTTATGAAAAAAAAGGCTGTTGGGGGCTAGGGAGTATCGAGTTGATCATTATACATGAAGAAATAACCAATTTCATCGTTTGGTTTATGTTTTACACGCGTTTTAAATTTTATTGCCGAAATCGCTTTTTCTCGCCGAGATAAGCACGTTTTCTGAAATGCCGCTCTCCCGTCACTCTGGTTAAAGTGTTATGAAAAAAAAGGCTGTTGGGGGCTAGGGAGTATCGAGTTGATCATTATACATGAAGAAATAACCAATTTCATCGTTTGGTTTATGTTTTACACGCGTTTTAAATTTTATTGCCGAAATCTCTTTTTCTCGCCGAGATAAGCACGTTTTCTGAAATGCCGCTCTCCCGTCACTCTGGTTAAAGTGTTATGAAAAAAAAGGCTGTTGGGGGCTAGGGAGTATCGAGTTGATCATTATACATGAAGAAATAAACAATTTCATCGTTTGGTTTATGTTTTACACGCGTTTTAAATTTTATTGCCGAAATCGCTTTTTCTCGCCGAGATAAGCACGTTTTCTGAAATGTCGCTCTCCCGTCACTCTGGTTAAAGTGTTATGAAAAAAAAGGCTGTTGGGGGCTAGGGAGTATCGAATTGATCATTATACATGAAGAAATAACCAATTTCATCGTTTGGTTTATGTTTTACACGCGTTTTAAATTTTATTGCCGAAATCGCTTTTTCTCGCCGAGATAAGCACGTTTTCTGAAATGCCGCTCTCCCGTCACTCTGGTTAAAGTGTTATGAAAAAAAAGGCTGTTGGGGGCTAGGGAGTATCGAGTTGATCATTATACATGAAGAAATAACCAATTTCATCGTTTGGTTTATGTTTTACACGCGTTTTAAATTTTATTGCCGAAATCGCTTTTTCTCGCCGAGATAAGCACGTTTTCTGAAATGCCGCTCTCCCGTCACTCTGGTTAAAGTGTTATGAAAAAAAAGGCTGTTGGGGGCTAGGGAGTATCGAGTTGATCATTATACATGAAGAAATAACCAATTTCATCGTTTGGTTTATGTTTTACACGCGTTTTAAATTTTATTGCCGAAATCGCTTTTTCTCGCCGAGATAAGCACGTTTTCTGAAATGCCGCTCTCCCGTCACTCTGGTTAAAGTGTTATGAAAAAAAAGGCTGTTGGGGGCTAGGGAGTATCGAGTTGATCATTATACATGAAGAAATAACCAATTTCATCGTTTGGTTTATGTTTTACACGCGTTTTAAATTTTATTACCGAAATCGCTTTTTCTCGCCGAGATAAGCACGTTTTCTGAAATGCCGCTCTCCCGTCACTCTGGTTAAAGTGTTATGAAAAAAAAGGCTGTTGGGGGCTAGGGAGTATCGAGTTGATCATTATACATGAAGAAATAACCAATTTCATCGTTTGGTTTATGTTTTACACGCGTTTTAAATTTTATTGCCGAAATGGCTTTTTCTCGCCGAGATAAGCACGTTTTCTGAAATGCCGCTCTCCCGTCACTCTGGTTAAAGTGTTATGAAAAAAAAGGCTGTTGGGGGCTAGGGAGTATCGAGTTGATCATTATACATGAAGAAATAACCAATTTCATCGTTTGGTTTATGTTTTACACGCGTTTTAAATTTTATTGCCGAAATCGCTTTTTCTCGCCGAGATAAGCACGTTTTCTGAAATGCCGCTCTCCCGTCACTCTGGTTAAAGTGTTATGAAAAAAAAGGCTGTTGGGGGCTAGGGAGTATCGAGTTGATCATTATACATGAAGAAATAACCAATTTCATCGTTTGGTTTATGTTTTACACGCGTTTTAAATTTTATTGCCGAAATCGCTTTTTCTCGCCGAGATAAGCACGTTTTCTGAAATGCCGCTCTCCCGTCACTCTGGTTAAAGTGTTATGAAAAAAAAGGCTGTTGGGGGCTAGGGAGTATCGAGTTGATCATTATACATGAAGAAATAACCAATTTCATCGTTTGGTTTATGTTTTACACGCGTTTTAAATTTTATTGCCGAAATCGCTTTTTCTCGCCGAGATAAGCACGTTTTCTGAAATGCCGCTCTCCCGTCACTCTGGTTAAAGTGTTATGAAAAAAAAGGCTGTTGGGGGCTAGGGAGTATCGAGTTGATCATTATACATGAAGAAATAACCAATTTCATCGTTTGGTTTATGTTTTACACGCGTTTTAAATTTTATTGCCGAAATCGCTTTTTCTCGCCGAGATAAGCACGTTTTCTAAAATGCCGCTCTCCCGTCACTCTGGTTAAAGTGTTATGAAAAAAAAGGCTGTTGGGGGCTAGGGAGTATCGAGTTGATCATTATACATGAAGAAATAACCAATTTCATCGTTTGGTTTATGTTTTACACGCGTTTTAAATTTTATTGCCGGAATCGCTTTTTCTCGCCGAGATAAGCACGTTTTCTGAAATGCCGCTCTCCCGTCACTCTGGTTAAAGTGTTATGAAAAAAAAGGCTGTTGGGGGCTAGGGAGTATCGAGTTGATCATTATACATGAAGAAATAACCAATTTCATCGTTTGGTTTATGTTTTACACGCGTTTTAAATTTTATTGCCGAAATCGCTTTTTCTCGCCGAGATAAGCACGTTTTCTGAAATGCCGCTCTCCCGTCACTCTGTTTAAAGTGTTATGAAAAAAAAGGCTGTTGGGGGCTAGGGAGTATCGAGTTGATCATTATACATGAAGAAATAACCAATTTCATCGTTTGGTTTATGTTTTACACGCGTTTTAAATTTTATTGCCGAAATCGCTTTTTCTCGCCGAGATAAGCACGTTTTCTGAAATGCCGCTCTCCCGTCACTCTGGTTAAAGTGTTATGAAAAAAAAGGCTGTTGGGGGCTAGGGAGTATCGAGTTGATCATTATACATGAAGAAATAACCAATTTCATCGTTTGGTTTATGTTTTACACGCGTTTTAAATTTTATTGCCGAAATCGCTTTTTCTCGCCGAGATAAGCACGTTTTCTGAAATGCCGCTCTCCCGTCACTCTGGTTAAAGTGTTATGAAAAAAAAGGCTGTTGGGGGCTAGGGAGTATCGAGTTGATCATTATACATGAAGAAATAACCAATTTCATCGTTTGGTTTATGTTTTACACGCGTTTTAAATTTTATTGCCGAAATCGCTTTTTCTCGCCGAGATAAGCACGTTTTCTGAAATGCCGCTCTCCCGTCACTCTGGTTAAAGTGTTATGAAAAAAAAGGCTGTTGGGGGCTAGGGAGTATCGAGTTGATCATTATACATGAAGAAATAACCAATTTCATCGTTTGGTTTATGTTTTACACGCGTTTTAAATTTTATTGCCGAAATCGCTTTTTCTCGCCGAGATAAGCACGTTTTCTGAAATGCCGCTCTCCCGTCACTCTGGTTAAAGTGTTATGAAAAAAAAGGCTGTTGGGGGCTAGGGAGTATCGAGTTGATCATTACACATGAAGAAATAACCAATTTCATCGTTTGGTTTATGTTTTACACGCGTTTTAAATTTTATTGCCGAAATCGCTTTTTCTCGCCGAGATAAGCACGTTTTCTGAAATGCCGCTCTCCCGTCACTCTGGTTAAAGTGTTATGAAAAAAAAGGCTGTTGGGGGCTAGGGAGTATCGAGTTGATCATTATACATGAAGAAATAACCAATTTCATCGTTTGGTTTATGTTTTACACGCGTTTTAAATTTTATTGCCGGAATCGCTTTTTCTCGCCGAGATAAGCACGTTTTCTGAAATGCCGCTCTCCCGTCACTCTGGTTAAAGTGTTATGAAAAAAAAGGCTGTTGGGGGCTAGGGAGTATCGAGTTGATCATTATACATGAAGAAATAACCAATTTCATCGTTTGGTTTATGTTTTACACGCGTTTTAAATTTTATTGCCGAAATCGCTTTTTCTCGCCGAGATAAGCACGTTTTCTGAAATGCCGCTCTCCCGTCACTCTGGTTAAAGTGTTATGAAAAAAAAGGCTGTTGGGGGCTAGGGAGTATCGAGTTGATCATTATACATGAAGAAATAACCAATTTCATCGTTTGGTTTATGTTTTACACGCGTTTTAAATTTTATTGCCGAAATCGCTTTTTCTCGCCGAGATAAGCACGTTTTCTGAAATGCCGCTCTCCCGTCACTCTGGTTAAAGTGTTATGAAAAAAAAGGCTGTTGGGGGCTAGGGAGTATCGAGTTGATCATTATACATGAAGAAATAACCAATTTCATCGTTTGGTTTATGTTTTACACGCGTTTTAAATTTTATTGCCGAAATCGCTTTTTCTCGCCGAGATAAGCACGTTTTCTGAAATGCCGCTCTCCCGTCACTCTGGTTAAAGTGTTATGAAAAAAAAGGCTGTTGGGGGCTAGGGAGTATCGAGTTGATCATTATACATGAAGAAATAACCAATTTCATCGTTTGGTTTATGTTTTACACGCGTTTTAAATTTTATTGCCGAAATCGCTTTTTCTCGCCGAGATAAGCACGTTTTCTGAAATGCCGCTCTCCCGTCACTCTGGTTAAAGTGTTATGAAAAAAAAGGCTGTTGGGGGCTAGGGAGTATCGAGTTGATCATTATACATGAAGAAATAACCAATTTCATCGTTTGGTTTATGTTTTACACGCGTTTTAAATTTTATTGCCGAAATGGCTTTTTCTCGCCGAGATAAGCACGTTTTCTGAAATGCCGCTCTCCCGTCACTCTGGTTAAAGTGTTATGAAAAAAAAGGCTGTTGGGGGCTAGGGAGTATCGAGTTGATCATTATACATGAAGAAATAACCAATTTCATCGTTTGGTTTATGTTTTACACGCGTTTTAAATTTTATTGCTGAAATCGCTTTTTCTCGCCGAGATAAGCACGTTTTCTGAAATGCCGCTCTCCCGTCACTCTGGTTAAAGTGTTATGAAAAAAAAGGCTGTTGGGGGCTAGGGAGTATCGAGTTGATCATTATACATGAAGAAATAACCAATTTTATCGTTTGGTTTATGTTTTACACGCGTTTTAAATTTTATTGCCGAAATCGCTTTTTCTCGCCGAGATAAGCACGTTTTCTGAAATGCCGCTCTCCCGTCACTCTGGTTAAAGTGTTATGAAAAAAAAGGCTGTTGGGGGCTAGGGAGTATCGAGTTGATCATTATACATGAAGAAATAACCAATTTCATCGTTTGGTTTATGTTTTACACGCGTTTTAAATTTTATTGCCGAAATCGCTTTTTCTCGCCGAGATAAGCACGTTTTCTGAAATGCCGCTCTCCCGTCACTCTGGTTAAAGTGTTATGAAAAAAAAGGCTGTTGGGGGCTAGGGAGTATCGAGTTGATCATTATACATGAAGAAATAACCAATTTCATCGTTTGGTTTATGTTTTACACGCGTTTTAAATTTTATTGCCGAAATCGCTTTTTCTCGCCGAGATAAGCACGTTTTCTGAAATGCCGCTCTCCCGTCACTCTGGTTAAAGTGTTATGAAAAAAAAGGCTGTTGGGGGCTAGGGAGTATCGAGTTGATCATTATACATGAAGAAATAACCAATTTCATCGTTTGGTTTATGTTTTACACGCGTTTTAAATTTTATTGCCGAAATCGCTTTTTCTCGCCGAGATAAGCACGTTTTCTGAAATGCCGCTCTCCCGTCACTCTGGTTAAAGTGTTATGAAAAAAAAGGCTGTTGGGGGCTAGGGAGTATCGAGTTGATCATTATACATGAAGAAATAACCAATTTCATCGTTTGGTTTATGTTTTACACGCGTTTTAAATTTTATTGCCGAAATCGCTTTTTCTCGCCGAGAAAAGCACGTTTTCTGAAATGCCGCTCTCCCGTCACTCTGGTTAAAGTGTTATGAAAAAAAAGGCTGTTGGGGGCTAGGGAGTATCGAGTTGATCATTATACATGAAGAAATAACCAATTTCATCGTTTGGTTTATGTTTTACACGCGTTTTAAATTTTATTGCCGAAATCGCTTTTTCTCGCCGAGATAAGCACGTTTTCTGAAATGCCGCTCTCCCGTCACTCTGGTTAAAGTGTTATGAAAAAAGAAGGCTGTTGGGGGCTAGGGAGTATCGAGTTGATCATTATACATGAAGAAATAACCAATTTCATCGTTTGGTTTATGTTTTACACGCGTTTTAAATTTTATTGCCGAAATCGCTTTTTCTCGCCGAGATAAGCACGTTTTCTGAAATGCCGCTCTCCCGTCACTCTGGTTAAAGTGTTATGAAAAAAAAAGGCTGTTGGGGGCTAGGGAGTATCGAGTTGATCATTATA
Organism: Syngnathus leptorhynchus; assembly: GCF_054491065.1. NCBI lineage: Eukaryota > Metazoa > Chordata > Actinopteri > Syngnathiformes > Syngnathidae > Syngnathus > Syngnathus leptorhynchus. Next base: position 46,477 of record NW_028232167.1, on the reverse strand, counting down.
CATGAAGAAATAACCAATTTCATCGTTTGGTTTATGTTTTACACGCGTTTTAAATTTTATTGCCGAAATCGCTTTTTCTCGCCGAGATAAGCACGTTTTCTGAAATGCCGCTCTCCCGTCACTCTGGTTAAAGTGTTATGAAAAAAAAGGCTGTTGGGGGCTAGGGAGTATCGAGTTGATCATTATACATGAAGAAATAACCAATTTCATCGTTTGGTTTATGTTTTACACGCGTTTTAAATTTTATTGCCGAAATCGCTTTTTCTCGCCGAGATAAGCACGTTTTCTGAAATGCCGCTCTCCCGTCACTCTGGTTAAAGTGTTATGAAAAAAAAGGCTGTTGGGGGCTAGGGAGTATCGAGTTGATCATTATACATGAAGAAATAACCAATTTCATCGTTTGGTTTATGTTTTACACGCGTTTTAAATTTTATTGCCGAAATCGCTTTTTCTCGCCGAGATAAGCACGTTTTCTGAAATGCCGCTCTCCGGTCACTCTGGTTAAAGTGTTATGGAAAAAAAAGGCTGTTGGGGGCTAGGGAGTATCGAGTTGATCATTATACATGAAGAAATAACCAATTTCATCGTTTGGTTTATGTTTTACACGCGTTTTAAATTTTATTGCCGAAATCGCTTTTTCTCGCCGAGATAAGCACGTTTTCTGAAATGCCGCTCTCCCGTCACTCTGGTTAAAGTGTTATGAAAAAAAAGGCTGTTGGGGGCTAGGGAGTATCGAGTTGATCATTATACATGAAGAAATAACCAATTTCATCGTTTGGTTTATGTTTTACACGCGTTTTAAATTTTATTGCCGAAATCGCTTTTTCTCGTCGAGATAAGCACGTTTTCTGAAATGCCGCTCTCCCGTCACTCTGGTTAAAGTGTTATGAAAAAAAAGGCTGTTGGGGGCTAGGGAGTATCGAGTTGATCATTATACATGAAGAAATAACCAATTTCATCGTTTGGTTTATGTTTTACACGCGTTTTAAATTTTATTGCCGAAATCGCTTTTTCTCGCCGAGATAAGCACGTTTTCTGAAATGCCGCTCTCCCGTCACTCTGGTTAAAGTGTTATGAAAAAAAAGGCTGTTGGGGGCTAGGGAGTATCGAGTTGATCATTATACATGAAGAAATAACCAATTTCATCGTTTGGTTTATGTTTTACACGCGTTTTAAATTTTATTGCCGAAATTGCTTTTTCTCGCCGAGATAAGCACGTTTTCTGAAATGCCGCTCTCCCGTCACTCTGGTTAAAGTGTTATGAAAAAAAAGGCTGTTGGGGGCTAGGGAGTATCGAGTTGATCATTATACATGAAGAAATAACCAATTTCATCGTTTGGTTTATGTTTTACACGCGTTTTAAATTTTATTGCCGAAATCGCTTTTTCTCGCCGAGATAAGCACGTTTTCTGAAATGCCGCTCTCCCGTCACTCTGGTTAAAGTGTTATGAAAAAAAAAGGCTGTTGGGGGCTAGGGAGTATCGAGTTGATCATTATACATGAAGAAATAACCAATTTCATCGTTTGGTTTATGTTTTACACGCGTTTTAAATTTTATTGCCGAAATCGCTTTTTCTCGCCGAGATAAGCACGTTTTCTGAAATGCCGCTCTCCCGTCACTCTGGTTAAAGTGTTATGAAAAAAAAGGCTGTTGGGGGCTAGGGAGTATCGAGTTGATCATTATACATGAAGAAATAACCAATTTCATCGTTTGGTTTATGTTTTACACGCGTTTTAAATTTTATTGCCGAAATCGCTTTTTCTCGCCGAGATAAGCACGTTTTCTGAAATGCCGCTCTCCCGTCACTCTGGTTAAAGTGTTATGAAAAAAAAGGCTGTTGGGGGCTAGGGAGTATCGAGTTGATCATTATACATGAAGAAATAACCAATTTCATCGTTTGGTTTATGTTTTACACGCGTTTTAAATTTTATTGCCGAAATCGCTTTTTCTCGCCGAGATAAGCACGTTTTCTGAAATGCCGCTCTCCCGTCACTCTGGTTAAAGTGTTATGAAAAAAAAGGCTGTTGGGGGCTAGGGAGTATCGAGTTGATCATTATACATGAAGAAATAACCAATTTCATCGTTTGGTTTATGTTTTACACGCGTTTTAAATTTTATTGCCGAAATCGCTTTTTCTCGCCGAGAAAAGCACGTTTTCTGAAATGCCGCTCTCCCGTCACTCTGGTTAAAGTGTTATGAAAAAAAAGGCTGTTGGGGGCTAGGGAGTATCGAGTTGATCATTATACATGAAGAAATAACCAATTTCATCGTTTGGTTTATGTTTTACACGCGTTTTAAATTTTATTGCCGAAATCGCTTTTTCTCGCCGAGATAAGCACGTTTTCTGAAATGCCGCTCTCCCGTCACTCTGGTTAAAGTGTTATGAAAAAAGAAGGCTGTTGGGGGCTAGGGAGTATCGAGTTGATCATTATACATGAAGAAATAACCAATTTCATCGTTTGGTTTATGTTTTACACGCGTTTTAAATTTTATTGCCGAAATCGCTTTTTCTCGCCGAGATAAGCACGTTTTCTGAAATGCCGCTCTCCCGTCACTCTGGTTAAAGTGTTATGAAAAAAAAAGGCTGTTGGGGGCTAGGGAGTATCGAGTTGATCATTATACATGAAGAAATAACCAATTTCATCGTTTGGTTTATGTTTTACACGCGTTTTAAATTTTATTGCCGAAATCGCTTTTTCTCGCCGAGATAAGCACGTTTTCTGAAATGCCGCTCTCCCGTCACTCTGGTTAAAGTGTTATGAAAAAAAAGGCTGTTGGGGGCTAGGGAGTATCGAGTTGATCATTATACATGAAGAAATAACCAATTTCATCGTTTGGTTTATGTTTTACACGCGTTTTAAATTTTATTGCCGAAATCGCTTTTTCTCGCCGAGATAAGCACGTTTTCTGAAATGCCGCTCTCCCGTCACTCTGGTTAAAGTGTTATGAAAAAAAAGGCTGTTGGGGGCTAGGGAGTATCGAGTTGATCATTATACATGAAGAAATAACCAATTTCATCGTTTGGTTTATGTTTTACACGCGTTTTAAATTTTATTGCCGAAATCGCTTTTTCTCGCCGAGATAAGCACGTTTTCTGAAATGCCGCTCTCCGGTCACTCTGGTTAAAGTGTTATGGAAAAAAAAGGCTGTTGGGGGCTAGGGAGTATCGAGTTGATCATTATACATGAAGAAATAACCAATTTCATCGTTTGGTTTATGTTTTACACGCGTTTTAAATTTTATTGCCGAAATCGCTTTTTCTCGCCGAGATAAGCACGTTTTCTGAAATGCCGCTCTCCCGTCACTCTGGTTAAAGTGTTATGAAAAAAAAGGCTGTTGGGGGCTAGGGAGTATCGAGTTGATCATTATACATGAAGAGATAACCAATTTCATCGTTTGGTTTATGTTTTACACGCGTTTTAAATTTTATTGCCGAAATCGCTTTTTCTCGCCGAGATAAGCACGTTTTCTGAAATGCCGCTCTCCCGTCACTCTGGTTAAAGTGTTATGAAAAAAAAAGGCTGTTGGGGGCTAGGGAGTATCGAGTTGATCATTATACATGAAGAAATAACCAATTTCATCGTTTGGTTTATGTTTTACACGCGTTTTAAATTTTATTGCCGAAATCGCTTTTTCTCGCCGAGATAAGCACGTTTTCTGAAATGCCGCTCTCCCGTCACTCTGGTTAAAGTGTTATGAAAAAAAAGGCTGTTGGGGGCTAGGGAGTATCGAGTTGATCATTATACATGAAGAAATAAACAATTTCATCGTTTGATTTATGTTTTACACGCCTTTTAAATTTTATTGCCGAAATCGCTTTTTCTCGCCGAGATAAGCACGTTTTCTGAAATGCCGCTCTCCCGTCACTCTGGTTAAAGTGTTATGAAAAAAAAGGCTGTTGGGGGCTAGGGAGTATCGAGTTGATCATTATACATGAAGAAATAACCAATTTCATCGTTTGGTTTATGTTTTACACGATGCTGAGCTCCAGCTGGAAGTGTAAAAAGAACCGGGCTGGTTAAAAAAAGAACCGGGCGACCCGGTAAAATTGCTTAGCCGGGGCTCTGGAAGCCTAACACGGCGTGATCTTGTCCAAAAAGCCGCTGCTGAGCTCCAGCTGGAAGTGTAAAAAGAACTGGGCTGGTTAAAAAAAAGAACCGGGCGACCCGGTAAAATTGCTTAGCCGGGGCTCTGGAAGCCTAACACGGCGTGATCTTGTCCAAAAAGCCGCTGCTGAGCTCCAGCTGGAAGTGTAAAAAGAACCGGGCTGGTTAAAAAAAAGAACCGGGCGGCCCGGTAAAATTGCTTAGCCGGGGCTCTGGAAGCCTAACCCGGCGTGATACTGTGCAAAAAGCCGCTGCTGAGCTCCAGCTGGAAGTGTAAAAAAAAACGGGCTGGTTAAAAAAAAGAACCGGGCGACCCTGTAAAATTGCTTAGCCGGGGCTCTGGAAGCCTAACACGGCGTGATCTTGTCCAAAAACCCGCTGCTGAGCTCCAGCTGGAAGTGTAAAAAGAACCGGGCTGGTTAAAAAAAAGAACCGGGCGGGCCGGGAAAATTGCTTAGCCGGGGCTCTGGAAGCCTAACACGGCGTGATCTTGTCCAAAAAGCCGCTCGTGAGCTCCAGCTGGAAGTGTAAAAAGAACCGGGCTGGTTCAAAAAAAGAACCGGGCGGCCCGGTAGAATTGCTTAGCCGAGGTCCTGGAAGCCTAACCCGGCGTGATCTTGCGCAAAAAGCCGCTGCTGAGCTCCAGCTGGAAGTGTAAAAAGAACCGGGCTGGTTCAAAAAAAGAACCGGGCGGCCCGGTAAAATTGCTTAGCCGGGGTCCTGGAAGCCTAACGCGGCGTGATCTTTCCCGAAAGTCGGCCTCTATACTTCCATATTAGGTACCAGGCGCTCAGAGCCAACTTGGCAAAAATTTTCTAAGTGCCCACGGCTCTGCGGGGATTGTGCGTCCGACCCGCGCCGGTTCTCCAGCCGGCCTAAAATAATGCAAAACCAGCCTCTCCCCCTGGAGCTCACAGCCAAAGGCGAAACTTTTCTAAGTGCCTACGGCTCTGCGGGCTTTTGAGTCCGCCCCGCGCCGGTTCGTCGGTCGGCCTCAAAAAGCGAAAAATCAGCCTCTCTCCCTGGAGCTCGACTCGAGTTGATCATTATACATGAAGAAATAACCAATTTCATCGTTTGGTTTATGTTTTACACGCGTTTTAAATTTTATTGCCGAAATCGCTTTTTCTCGCCGAGATAAGCACGTTTTCTGAAATGCCGCTCTCCCGTCACTCTGGTTAAAGTGTTATGAAAAAAAAGGCTGTTTGGGGCTAGGGAGTATCGAGTTGATCATTATACATGAAGAAATAACCAATTTCATCGTTTGGTTTATGTTTTACACGCGTTTTAAATTTTATTGCCGAAATCGCTTTTTCTCGCCGAGATAAGCACGTTTTCTGAAATGCCGCTCTCCCGTCACTCTGGTTAAAGTGTTATGAAAAAAAAGGCTGTTGGGGGCTAGGGAGTATCGAGTTGATCATTATACATGAAGAAATAACCAATTTCATCGTTTGGTTTATGTTTTACACGCGTTTTAAATTTTATTGCCGAAATCGCTTTTTCTCGCCGAGATAAGCACGTTTTCTGAAATGCCGCTCTCCCGTCACTCTGGTTAAAGTGTTATGAAAAAAAAGGCTGTTGGGGGCTAGGGAGTATCGAGTTGATCATTATACATGAAGAAATAACCAATTTCATCGTTTGGTTTATGTTTTACACGCGTTTTAAATTTTATTGCCGAAATGGCTTTTTCTCGCCGAGATAAGCACGTTTTCTGAAATGCCGCTCTCCCGTCACTCTGGTTAAAGTGTTATGAAAAAAAAGGCTGTTGGGGGCTAGGGAGTATCGAGTTGATCATTATACATGAAGAAATAACCAATTTCATCGTTTGGTTTATGTTTTACACGCGTTTTAAATTTTATTGCCGAAATCGCTTTTTCTCGCCGAGATAAGCACGTTTTCTGAAATGCCGCTCTCCCGTCACTCTGGTTAAAGTGTTATGAAAAAAAAAGGCTGTTGGGGGCTAGGGAGTATCGAGTTGATCACTATACATGAAGAAATAACCAATTTCATCGTTTGGTTTATGTTTTACACGCGTTTTAAATTTTATTGCCGAAATCGCTTTTTCTCGCCGAGATAAGCACGTTTTCTGAAATGCCGCTCTCCCGTCACTCTGGTTAAAGTGTTATGAAAAAAAAGGCTGTTGGGGGCTAGGGAGTATCGAGTTGATCATTATACATGAAGAAATAACCAATTTCATCGTTTGGTTTATGTTTTACACGCGTTTTAAATTTTATTGCCGAAATCGCTTTTTCTCGCCGAGATAAGCACGTTTTCTGAAATGCCGCTCTCCCGTCACTCTGGTTAAAGTGTTATGAAAAAAAAGGCTGTTGGGGGCTAGGGAGTATCGAGTTGATCATTATACATGAAGAAATAACCAATTTCATCGTTTGGTTTATGTTTTACACGCGTTTTAAATTTTATTGCCGAAATGGCTTTTTCTCGCCGAGATAAGCACGTTTTCTGAAATGCCGCTCTCCCGTCACTCTGGTTAAAGTGTTATGAAAAAAAAGGCTGTTGGGGGCTAGGGAGTATCGAGTTGATCATTATACATGAAGAAATAACCAATTTCATCGTTTGGTTTATGTTTTACACGCGTTTTAAATTTTATTGCCGAAATCGCTTTTTCTCGCCGAGATAAGCACGTTTTCTGAAATGCCGCTCTCCAGTCACTCTGGTTAAAGTGTTATGAAAAAAAAAGGCTGTTGGGGGCTAGGGAGTATCGAGTTGATCACTATACATGAAGAAATAACCAATTTCATCGTTTGGTTTATGTTTTACACGCGTTTTAAATTTTATTGCCGAAATCGCTTTTTCTCGCCGAGATAAGCACGTTTTCTGAAATGCCGCTCTCCCGTCACTCTGGTTAAAGTGTTATGAAAAAAAAGGCTGTTGGGGGCTAGGGAGTATCGAGTTGATCATTATACATGAAGAAATAACCAATTTCATCGTTTGGTTTATGTTTTACACGCGTTTTAAATTTTATTGCCGAAATCGCTTTTTCTCGCCGAGATAAGCACGTTTTCTGAAATGCCGCTCTCCCGTCACTCTGGTTAAAGTGTTATGAAAAAAAAGGCTGTTGGGGGCTAGGGAGTATCGAGTTGATCATTATACATGAAGAAATAACCAATTTCATCGTTTGGTCTATGTTTTACACGCGTTTTAAATTTTATTGCCGAAATCGCTTTTTCTCGCCGAGATAAGCACGTTTTCTGAAATGCCGCTCTCCCGTCACTCTGGTTAAAGTGTTATGAAAAAAAAGGCTGTTGGGGGCTAGGGAGTATCGAGTTGATCATTATACATGAAGAAATAACCAATTTCATCGTTTGGTTTATGTTTTACACGCGTTTTAAATTTTATTGCCGAAATCGCTTTTTCTCGCCGAGATAAGCACGTTTTCTGAAATGCCGCTCTCCCGTCACTCTGGTTAAAGTGTTATGAAAAAAAAAGGTTGTTGGGGGCTAGGGAGTATCGAGTTGATCATTATACATGAAGAAATAACCAATTTCATCGTTTGGTTTATGTTTTACACGCGTTTTAAATTTTATTGCCGAAATGGCTTTTTCTCGCCGAGATAAGCACGTTTTCTGAAATGCCGCTCTCCCGTCACTCTGGTTAAAGTGTTATGAAAAAAAAGTGTTGGGGGCTAGGGAGTATCGAGTTGATCATTATACATGAAGAAATAACCAATTTCATCGTTTGGTTTATGTTTTACACGCGTTTTAAATTTTATTGCCGAAATCGCTTTTTCTCGCCGAGATAAGCACGTTTTCTGAATTTGCCGCTCTCCCGTCACTCTGGTTAAAGTGTTATGAAAAAAAAGGCTGTTGGGGGCTAGGGAGTATCGAGTTGATCATTATACATGAAGAAATAACCAATTTCATCGTTTGGTTTATGTTTTACACGCGTTTTAAATGTTATTGCCGAAATCGCTTTTTCTCGCCGAGATAAGCACGTTTTCTGAAATGCCGCTCTCCCGTCACTCTGGTTAAAGTGTTATGAAAAAAAAGGCTGTTGGGGGCTAGGGAGTATCGAGTTGATCATTATACATGAAGAAATAACCAATTTCATCGTTTGGTCTATGTTTTACACGCGTTTTAAATTTTATTGCCGAAATCGCTTTTTCTCGCCGAGATAAGCACGTTTTCTGAAATGCCGCTCTCCCGTCACTCTGGTTAAAGTGTTATGAAAAAAAAGGCTGTTGGGGGCTAGGGAGTATCGAGTTGATCATTATACATGAAGAAATAACCAATTTCATCGTTTGGTTTATGTTTTACACGCGTTTTAAATTTTATTGCCGAAATCGCTTTTTCTCGCCGAGATAAGCACGTTTTCTGAAATGCCGCTCTCCGTCACTCTGGTTAAAGTGTTATGAAAAAAAAAGGTTGTTGGGGGCTAGGGAGTATCGAGTTGATCATTATACATGAAGAAATAACCAATTTCATCGTTTGGTTTATGTTTTACACGCGTTTTAAATTTTATTGCCGAAATCGCTTTTTCTCGCCGAGATAAGCACGTTTTCTGAAATGCCGCTCTCCCGTCACTCTGGTTAAAGTGTTATGAAAAAAAAGGCTGTTGGGGGCCTAGGGAGTATCGAGTTGATCATTATACATGAAGAAATAACCAATTTCATCGTTTGGTTTATGTTTTACACGCGTTTTAAATTTTATGCCGAAATCTCTTTTTCTCGCCGAGATAAGCACGTTTTCTGAAATGCCGCTCTCCCGTCACTCTGGTTAAAGTGTTATGAAAAAAAAGGCTGTTGGGGCTAGGGAGTATCGAGTTGATCATTATACATGAAGAAATAACCAATTTCATCGTTTGATTTATGTTTTACACGCGTTTTAAATTTTATTGCCGAAATCGCTTTTTCTCGCCGAGATAAGCACGTTTTCTGAAATGCCGCTCTCCCGTCACTCTGGCTAAAGTGTTATGAAAAAAAAGGCTGTTGGGGGCTAGGGAGTATCGAGTTGATCTTTATACATGAAGAAATAACCATTTTCATCGTTTGGTTTATGTTTTACACGCGTTTTAAATTTTATTGCCGAAATCGCTTTTTCTCGCCGAGATAAGCACGTTTTCTGAAATGCCGCTCTCCCGTCCCTCTGGTTAAAGTGTTATGAAAAAAAAGGCTGTTGGGGGCTAGGGAGTATCGAGTTGATCATTATACATGAAGAAATAACCAATTTCATCGTTTGGTTTATGTTTTACACGCGTTTTAAATTTTATTGCCGAAATCGCTTTTTCTCGCCGAGATAAGCACGTTTCTGAAATGCCGCTCTCCCGTCACTCTGGTTAAAGTGTTATGAAAAAAAAGGCTGTTGGGGGCTAGGGAGTATCGAGTTGATCATTATACATGAAGAAATAACCAATTTCATCGTTTGGTTTATGTTTTACACGCGTTTTAAATTTTATTGCCGAAATCGCTTTTTCTCGCCGAGATAAGCACGTTTTCTGAAATGCCGCTCTCTCCGTCACTCTGGTTAAAGTGTTATGAAAAAAAAAGGCTGTTGGGGGCTAGGGAGTATCGAGTTGATCATTATACATGAAGAAATAACCAATTTCATCGTTTGGTTTATGTTTTACACGCGTTTTAAATTTTATTGCCGAAATCTCTTTTTCTCGCCGAGATAAGCACGTTTCTGAAATGCCGCTCTCCCGTCACTCTGGTTAAAGTGTTATGAAAAAAAAGGCTGTTGGGGACTAGGGAGTATCGAGTTGATCATTATACATGAAGAAATAACCAATTTCATCGTTTGATTTATGTTTTACACGCGTTTTAAATTTTATTGCCGAAATCGCTTTTTCTCGCCGAGATAAGCACGTTTTCTGAAATGCCGCTCTCCCGTCACTCTGGTTAAAGTGTTATGAAAAAAAAGGCTGTTGGGGGCTAGGGAGTATCGAGTTGATCATTATACATGAAGAAATAACCAATTTCATCGTTTGGTTTATGTTTTACACGATGCTGAGCTCCAGCTGGAAGTGTAAAAAGAACCGGGCTGGTTAAAAAAAGAACCGGGCGACCCGGTAAAATTGCTTAGCCGGGGCTCTGGAAGCCTAACACGGCGTGATCTTGTCTAAAAAGCCGCTGCTGAGCTCCAGCTGGAAGTGTAAAAAGAACCGGGCTGGTTAAAAAAAGAACCGGGCGACCCGGTAAAATTGCTTAGCCGGGGCTCTGGAAGCCTAACACGGCGTGATCTTGTCCAAAAAGCCGCTGCTGAGCTCCAGCTGGAAGTGTAAAAAGAACCGGGCTGGTTAAAAAAAAAGAACCGGGCGGCCCGGTAAAATTGCTTAGCCGGGGCTCTGGAAGCCTAACCCGGCGTGATACTGTGCAAAAAGCCGCAGCTGAGCTCCAGCTGGAAGTGTAAAAAAAACCGGGCTGGTTAAAAAAAAGAACCGGGCGACCCTGTAAAATTGCTTAGCCGGGGCTCTGGAAGCCTAACACGGCGTGATCTTGTCCAAAAACCCGCTGCTGAGCTCCAGCTGGAAGTGTAAAAAGAACCGGGCTGGTTAAAAAAAAGAACCGGAACCGGGCGGCCGGTAAAATTGCTTAGCCGGGGCTCTGGAAGCCTAACACGGCGTGATCTTGTCCAAAAAGCCGCTCGTGAGCTCCAGCTGGAAGTGTAAAAAGAACCGGGCTGGTTCAAAAAAAGAACCGGGCGGCCCGGTAGAATTGCTTAGCCGAGGTCCTGGAAGCCTAACCCGGCGTGATCTTGCGCAAAAAGCCGCTGCTGAGCTCCAGCTGGAAGTGTAAAAAGAACCGGGCTGGTTCAAAAAAAGAACCGGGCGGCCCGGTAAAATTGCTTAGCCGGGGTCCTGGAAGCCTAACGCGGCGTGATCTTGCCCGAAAGTCGGCCTCTATACTTCCATATTAGGTACCAGGCGCTCAGAGCCAACTTGGCAAAAATTTTCTAAGTGCCCACGGCTCTGCGGGGATTGTGCGTCCGACCCGCGCCGGTTCTCCAGCCGGCCTAAAATAACGCAAAACCAGCCTCTCCCCCTGGAGCTCACAGCCAAAGGCGAAACTTTTCTAAGTGCCTACGGCTCTGCGGGCTTTTGAGTCCGCCCCGCGCCGGTTCGTCGGTCGGCCTCAAAAAGCGAAAAATCAGCCTCTCTCCCTGGAGCTCGACTCGAGTTGATCATTATACATGAAGAAATAACCAATTTCATCGTTTGGTTTATGTTTTACACGCGTTTTAAATTTTATTGCCGAAATCGCTTTTTCTCGCCGAGATAAGCACGTTTTCTGAAATGCCGCTCTCCCGTCACTCTGGTTAAAGTGTTATGAAAAAAAAGGCTGTTGGGGGCTAGGGAGTATCGAGTTGATCATTATACATGAAGAAATAACCAATTTCATCGTTTGGTTTATGTTTTACACGCGTTTTAAATTTTATTGCCGAAATCGCTTTTTCTCGCCGAGATAAGCACGTTTTCTGAAATGCCGCTCTCCCGTCACTCTGGTTAAAGTGTTATGAAAAAAAAGGCTGTTGGGGGCTAGGGAGTATCGAGTTGATCATTATACATGAAGAAATAACCAATTTCATCGTTTGGTTTATGTTTTACACGCGTTTTAAATTTTATTGCCGAAATCGCTTTTTCTCGCCGAGATAAGCACGTTTTCTGAAATGCCGCTCTCCCGTCACTCTGGTTAAAGTGTTATGAAAAAAAAGGCTGTTGGGGGCTAGGGAGTATCGAGTTGATCATTATACATGAAGAAATAACCAATTTCATCGTTTGGTTTATGTTTTACACGCGTTTTAAATTTTATTGCCGAAATCGCTTTTTCTCGCCGAGATAAGCACGTTTTCTGAAATGCCGCTCTCCCGTCACTCTGGTTAAAGTGTTATGAAAAAAAAGGCTGTTGGGGGCTAGGGAGTATCGAGTTGATCATTATACATGAAGAAATAACCAATTTCATCGTTTGGTTTATGTTTTACACGCGTTTTAAATTTTATTGCCGAAATCGCTTTTTCTCGCCGAGATAAGCACGTTTTCTGAAATGCCGCTCTCCCGTCACTCTGGTTAAAGTGTTATGAAAAAAAAGGCTGTTGGGGGCTAGGGAGTATCGAGTTGATCATTATACATGAAGAAATAACCAATTTCATCGTTTGGTTTATGTTTTACACGCGTTTTAAATTTTATTGCCGAAATCGCTTTTTCTCGCCGAGATAAGCACGTTTTCTGAAATGCCGCTCTCCCGTCACTCTGGTTAAAGTGTTATGAAAAAAAAGGCTGTTGGGGGCTAGGGAGTATCGAGTTGATCATTATACATGAAGAAATAACCAATTTCATCGTTTGGTTTATGTTTTACACGCGTTTTAAATTTTATTGCCGAAATCGCTTTTTCTCGCCGAGATAAGCACGTTTTCTGAAATGCCGCTCTCCCGTCACTCTGGTTAAAGTGTTATGAAAAAAAAGGCTGTTGGGGGCTAGGGAGTATCGAGTTGATCATTATACATGAAGAAATAACCAATTTCATCGTTTGGTTTATGTTTTACACGCGTTTTAAATTTTATTGCCGAAATCGCTTTTTCTCGCCGAGATAAGCACGTTTTCTGAAATGCCGCTCTCCCGTCACTCTGGTTAAAGTGTTATGAAAAAAAAGGCTGTTGGGGGCTAGGGAGTATCGAGTTGATCATTATACATGAAGAAATAACCAATTTCATCGTTTGGTTTATGTTTTACACGCGTTTTAAATTTTATTGCCGAAATCGCTTTTTCTCGCCGAGATAAGCACGTTTTCTGAAATGCCGCTCTCCCGTCACTCTGGTTAAAGTGTTATGAAAAAAAAGGCTGTTGGGGGCTAGGGAGTATCGAGTTGATCATTATACATGAAGAAATAACCAATTTCATCGTTTGGTTTATGTTTTACACGCGTTTTAAATTTTATTGCCGAAATCGCTTTTTCTCGCCGAGATAAGCACGTTTTCTGAAATGCCGCTCTCCCGTCACTCTGGTTAAAGTGTTATGAAAAAAAAGGCTGTTGGGGGCTAGGGAGTATCGAGTTGATCATTATACATGAAGAAATAACCAATTTCATCGTTTGGTTTATGTTTTACACGCGTTTTAAATTTTATTGCCGAAATCGCTTTTTCTCGCCGAGATAAGCACGTTTTCTGAAATGCCGCTCTCCCGTCACTCTGGTTAAAGTGTTATGAAAAAAAAGGCTGTTGGGGGCTAGGGAGTATCGAGTTGATCATTATACATGAAGAAATAACCAATTTCATCGTTTGGTTTATGTTTTACACGCGTTTTAAATTTTATTGCCGAAATCGCTTTTTCTCGCCGAGATAAGCACGTTTTCTGAAATGCCGCTCTCCCGTCACTCTGGTTAAAGTGTTATGAAAAAAAAGGCTGTTGGGGGCTAGGGAGTATCGAGTTGATCATTATACATGAAGAAATAACCAATTTCATCGTTTGGTTTATGTTTTACACGCGTTTTAAATTTTATTGCCGAAATCGCTTTTTCTCGCCGAGATAAGCACGTTTTCTGAAATGCCGCTCTCCCGTCACTCTGGTTAAAGTGTTATGAAAAAAAAGGCTGTTGGGGGCTAGGGAGTATCGAGTTGATCATTATACATGAAGAAATAACCAATTTCATCGTTTGGTTTATGTTTTACACGCGTTTTAAATTTTATTGCCGAAATCGCTTTTTCTCGCCGAGATAAGCACGTTTTCTGAAATGCCGCTCTCCCGTCACTCTGGTTAAAGTGTTATGAAAAAAAAGGCTGTTGGGGGCTAGGGAGTATCGAGTTGATCATTATACATGAAGAAATAACCAATTTCATCGTTTGGTTTATGTTTTACACGCGTTTTAAATTTTATTGCCGAAATCGCTTTTTCTCGCCGAGATAAGCACGTTTTCTGAAATGCCGCTCTCCCGTCACTCTGGTTAAAGTGTTATGAAAAAAAAGGCTGTTGGGGGCTAGGGAGTATCGAGTTGATCATTATACATGAAGAAATAACCAATTTCATCGTTTGGTTTATGTTTTACACGCGTTTTAAATTTTATTGCCGAAATCGCTTTTTCTCGCCGAGATAAGCACGTTTTCTGAAATGCCGCTCTCCCGTCACTCTGGTTAAAGTGTTATGAAAAAAAAGGCTGTTGGGGGCTAGGGAGTATCGAGTTGATCATTATACATGAAGAAATAACCAATTTCATCGTTTGGTTTATGTTTTACACGCGTTTTAAATTTTATTGCCGAAATCGCTTTTTCTCGCCGAGATAAGCACGTTTTCTGAAATGCCGCTCTCCCGTCACTCTGGTTAAAGTGTTATGAAAAAAAAGGCTGTTGGGGGCTAGGGAGTATCGAGTTGATCATTATACATGAAGAAATAACCAATTTCATCGTTTGGTTTATGTTTTACACGCGTTTTAAATTTTATTGCCGAAATCGCTTTTTCTCGCCGAGATAAGCACGTTTTCTGAAATGCCGCTCTCCCGTCACTCTGGTTAAAGTGTTATGAAAAAAAAGGCTGTTGGGGGCTAGGGAGTATCGAGTTGATCATTATACATGAAGAAATAACCAATTTCATCGTTTGGTTTATGTTTTACACGCGTTTTAAATTTTATTGCCGAAATCGCTTTTTCTCGCCGAGATAAGCACGTTTTCTGAAATGCCGCTCTCCCGTCACTCTGGTTAAAGTGTTATGAAAAAAAAGGCTGTTGGGGGCTAGGGAGTATCGAGTTGATCATTATACATGAAGAAATAACCAATTTCATCGTTTGGTTTATGTTTTACACGCGTTTTAAATTTTATTGCCGAAATCGCTTTTTCTCGCCGAGATAAGCACGTTTTCTGAAATGCCGCTCTCCCGTCACTCTGGTTAAAGTGTTATGAAAAAAAAGGCTGTTGGGGGCTAGGGAGTATCGAGTTGATCATTATACATGAAGAAATAACCAATTTCATCGTTTGGTTTATGTTTTACACGCGTTTTAAATTTTATTGCCGAAATCGCTTTTTCTCGCCGAGATAAGCACGTTTTCTGAAATGCCGCTCTCCCGTCACTCTGGTTAAAGTGTTATGAAAAAAAAGGCTGTTGGGGGCTAGGGAGTATCGAGTTGATCATTATACATGAAGAAATAACCAATTTCATCGTTTGGTTTATGTTTTACACGCGTTTTAAATTTTATTGCCGAAATCGCTTTTTCTCGCCGAGATAAGCACGTTTTCTGAAATGCCGCTCTCCCGTCACTCTGGTTAAAGTGTTATGAAAAAAAAGGCTGTTGGGGGCTAGGGAGTATCGAGTTGATCATTATACATGAAGAAATAACCAATTTCATCGTTTGGTTTATGTTTTACACGCGTTTTAAATTTTATTGCCGAAATCGCTTTTTCTCGCCGAGATAAGCACGTTTTCTGAAATGCCGCTCTCCCGTCACTCTGGTTAAAGTGTTATGAAAAAAAAGGCTGTTGGGGGCTAGGGAGTATCGAGTTGATCATTATACATGAAGAAATAACCAATTTCATCGTTTGGTTTATGTTTTACACGCGTTTTAAATTTTATTGCCGAAATCGCTTTTTCTCGCCGAGATAAGCACGTTTTCTGAAATGCCGCTCTCCCGTCACTCTGGTTAAAGTGTTATGAAAAAAAAGGCTGTTGGGGGCTAGGGAGTATCGAGTTGATCATTATACATGAAGAAATAACCAATTTCATCGTTTGGTTTATGTTTTACACGCGTTTTAAATTTTATTGCCGAAATCGCTTTTTCTCGCCGAGATAAGCACGTTTTCTGAAATGCCGCTCTCCCGTCACTCTGGTTAAAGTGTTATGAAAAAAAAGGCTGTTGGGGGCTAGGGAGTATCGAGTTGATCATTATACATGAAGAAATAACCAATTTCATCGTTTGGTTTATGTTTTACACGCGTTTTAAATTTTATTGCCGAAATCGCTTTTTCTCGCCGAGATAAGCACGTTTTCTGAAATCGCCGCTCTCCCGTCACTCTGGTTAAAGTGTTATGAAAAAAAAGGCTGTTGGGGGCTAGGGAGTATCGAGTTGATCATTATACATGAAGAAATAACCAATTTCATCGTTTGGTTTATGTTTTACACGCGTTTTAAATTTTATTGCCGAAATCGCTTTTTCTCGCCGAGATAAGCACGTTTTCTGAAATGCCGCTCTCCCGTCACTCTGGTTAAAGTGTTATGAAAAAAAAGGCTGTTGGGGGCTAGGGAGTATCGAGTTGATCATTATACATGAAGAAATAACCAATTTCATCGTTTGGTTTATGTTTTACACGCGTTTTAAATTTTATTGCCGAAATCGCTTTTTCTCGCCGAGATAAGCACGTTTTCTGAAATGCCGCTCTCCCGTCACTCTGGTTAAAGTGTTATGAAAAAAAAGGCTGTTGGGGGCTAGGGAGTATCGAGTTGATCATTATACATGAAGAAATAACCAATTTCATCGTTTGGTTTATGTTTTACACGCGTTTTAAATTTTATTGCCGAAATCGCTTTTTCTCGCCGAGATAAGCACGTTTTCTGAAATGCCGCTCTCCCGTCACTCTGGTTAAAGTGTTATGAAAAAAAAGGCTGTTGGGGGCTAGGGAGTATCGAGTTGATCATTATACATGAAGAAATAACCAATTTCATCGTTTGGTTTATGTTTTACACGCGTTTTAAATTTTATTGCCGAAATCGCTTTTTCTCGCCGAGATAAGCACGTTTTCTGAAATGCCGCTCTCCCGTCACTCTGGTTAAAGTGTTATGAAAAAAAAGGCTGTTGGGGGCTAGGGAGTATCGAGTTGATCATTATACATGAAGAAATAACCAATTTCATCGTTTGGTTTATGTTTTACACGCGTTTTAAATTTTATTGCCGAAATCGCTTTTTCTCGCCGAGATAAGCACGTTTTCTGAAATGCCGCTCTCCCGTCACTCTGGTTAAAGTGTTATGAAAAAAAAGGCTGTTGGGGGCTAGGGAGTATCGAGTTGATCATTATACATGAAGAAATAACCAATTTCATCGTTTGGTTTATGTTTTACACGCGTTTTAAATTTTATTGCCGAAATCGCTTTTTCTCGCCGAGATAAGCACGTTTTCTGAAATGCCGCTCTCCCGTCACTCTGGTTAAAGTGTTATGAAAAAAAAGGCTGTTGGGGGCTAGGGAGTATCGAGTTGATCATTATACATGAAGAAATAACCAATTTCATCGTTTGGTTTATGTTTTACACGCGTTTTAAATTTTATTGCCGAAATCGCTTTTTCTCGCCGAGATAAGCACGTTTTCTGAAATGCCGCTCTCCCGTCACTCTGGTTAAAGTGTTATGAAAAAAAAGGCTGTTGGGGGCTAGGGAGTATCGAGTTGATCATTATACATGAAGAAATAACCAATTTCATCGTTTGGTTTATGTTTTACACGCGTTTTAAATTTTATTGCCGAAATCGCTTTTTCTCGCCGAGATAAGCACGTTTTCTGAAATGCCGCTCTCCCGTCACTCTGGTTAAAGTGTTATGAAAAAAAAGGCTGTTGGGGGCTAGGGAGTATCGAGTTGATCATTATACATGAAGAAATAACCAATTTCATCGTTTGGTTTATGTTTTACACGCGTTTTAAATTTTATTGCCGAAATCGCTTTTTCTCGCCGAGATAAGCACGTTTTCTGAAATGCCGCTCTCCCGTCACTCTGGTTAAAGTGTTATGAAAAAAAAGGCTGTTGGGGGCTAGGGAGTATCGAGTTGATCATTATACATGAAGAAATAACCAATTTCATCGTTTGGTTTATGTTTTACACGCGTTTTAAATTTTATTGCCGAAATCGCTTTTTCTCGCCGAGATAAGCACGTTTTCTGAAATGCCGCTCTCCCGTCACTCTGGTTAAAGTGTTATGAAAAAAAAGGCTGTTGGGGGCTAGGGAGTATCGAGTTGATCATTATACATGAAGAAATAACCAATTTCATCGTTTGGTTTATGTTTTACACGCGTTTTAAATTTTATTGCCGAAATCGCTTTTTCTCGCCGAGATAAGCACGTTTTCTGAAATGCCGCTCTCCCGTCACTCTGGTTAAAGTGTTATGAAAAAAAAGGCTGTTGGGGGCTAGGGAGTATCGAGTTGATCATTATACATGAAGAAATAACCAATTTCATCGTTTGGTTTATGTTTTACACGCGTTTTAAATTTTATTGCCGAAATCGCTTTTTCTCGCCGAGATAAGCACGTTTTCTGAAATGCCGCTCTCCCGTCACTCTGGTTAAAGTGTTATGAAAAAAAAGGCTGTTGGGGGCTAGGGAGTATCGAGTTGATCATTATACATGAAGAAATAACCAATTTCATCGTTTGGTTTATGTTTTACACGCGTTTTAAATTTTATTGCCGAAATCGCTTTTTCTCGCCGAGATAAGCACGTTTTCTGAAATGCCGCTCTCCCGTCACTCTGGTTAAAGTGTTATGAAAAAAAAGGCTGTTGGGGGCTAGGGAGTATCGAGTTGATCATTATACATGAAGAAATAACCAATTTCATCGTTTGGTTTATGTTTTACACGCGTTTTAAATTTTATTGCCGAAATCGCTTTTTCTCGCCGAGATAAGCACGTTTTCTGAAATGCCGCTCTCCCGTCACTCTGGTTAAAGTGTTATGAAAAAAAAGGCTGTTGGGGGCTAGGGAGTATCGAGTTGATCATTATACATGAAGAAATAACCAATTTCATCGTTTGGTTTATGTTTTACACGCGTTTTAAATTTTATTGCCGAAATCGCTTTTTCTCGCCGAGATAAGCACGTTTTCTGAAATGCCGCTCTCCCGTCACTCTGGTTAAAGTGTTATGAAAAAAAAGGCTGTTGGGGGCTAGGGAGTATCGAGTTGATCATTATACATGAAGAAATAACCAATTTCATCGTTTGGTTTATGTTTTACACGCGTTTTAAATTTTATTGCCGAAATCGCTTTTTCTCGCCGAGATAAGCACGTTTTCTGAAATGCCGCTCTCCCGTCACTCTGGTTAAAGTGTTATGAAAAAAAAGGCTGTTGGGGGCTAGGGAGTATCGAGTTGATCATTATACATGAAGAAATAACCAATTTCATCGTTTGGTTTATGTTTTACACGCGTTTTAAATTTTATTGCCGAAATCGCTTTTTCTCGCCGAGATAAGCACGTTTTCTGAAATGCCGCTCTCCCGTCACTCTGGTTAAAGTGTTATGAAAAAAAAGGCTGTTGGGGGCTAGGGAGTATCGAGTTGATCATTATACATGAAGAAATAACCAATTTCATCGTTTGGTTTATGTTTTACACGCGTTTTAAATTTTATTGCCGAAATCGCTTTTTCTCGCCGAGATAAGCACGTTTTCTGAAATGCCGCTCTCCCGTCACTCTGGTTAAAGTGTTATGAAAAAAAAGGCTGTTGGGGGCTAGGGAGTATCGAGTTGATCATTATACATGAAGAAATAACCAATTTCATCGTTTGGTTTATGTTTTACACGCGTTTTAAATTTTATTGCCGAAATCGCTTTTTCTCGCCGAGATAAGCACGTTTTCTGAAATGCCGCTCTCCCGTCACTCTGGTTAAAGTGTTATGAAAAAAAAGGCTGTTGGGGGCTAGGGAGTATCGAGTTGATCATTATACATGAAGAAATAACCAATTTCATCGTTTGGTTTATGTTTTACACGCGTTTTAAATTTTATTGCCGAAATCGCTTTTTCTCGCCGAGATAAGCACGTTTTCTGAAATGCCGCTCTCCCGTCACTCTGGTTAAAGTGTTATGAAAAAAAAGGCTGTTGGGGGCTAGGGAGTATCGAGTTGATCATTATACATGAAGAAATAACCAATTTCATCGTTTGGTTTATGTTTTACACGCGTTTTAAATTTTATTGCCGAAATCGCTTTTTCTCGCCGAGATAAGCACGTTTTCTGAAATGCCGCTCTCCCGTCACTCTGGTTAAAGTGTTATGAAAAAAAAGGCTGTTGGGGGCTAGGGAGTATCGAGTTGATCATTATACATGAAGAAATAACCAATTTCATCGTTTGGTTTATGTTTTACACGCGTTTTAAATTTTATTGCCGAAATCGCTTTTTCTCGCCGAGATAAGCACGTTTTCTGAAATGCCGCTCTCCCGTCACTCTGGTTAAAGTGTTATGAAAAAAAAGGCTGTTGGGGGCTAGGGAGTATCGAGTTGATCATTATACATGAAGAAATAACCAATTTCATCGTTTGGTTTATGTTTTACACGCGTTTTAAATTTTATTGCCGAAATCGCTTTTTCTCGCCGAGATAAGCACGTTTTCTGAAATGCCGCTCTCCCGTCACTCTGGTTAAAGTGTTATGAAAAAAAAGGCTGTTGGGGGCTAGGGAGTATCGAGTTGATCATTATACATGAAGAAATAACCAATTTCATCGTTTGGTTTATGTTTTACACGCGTTTTAAATTTTATTGCCGAAATCGCTTTTTCTCGCCGAGATAAGCACGTTTTCTGAAATGCCGCTCTCCCGTCACTCTGGTTAAAGTGTTATGAAAAAAAAGGCTGTTGGGGGCTAGGGAGTATCGAGTTGATCATTATACATGAAGAAATAACCAATTTCATCGTTTGGTTTATGTTTTACACGCGTTTTAAATTTTATTGCCGAAATCGCTTTTTCTCGCCGAGATAAGCACGTTTTCTGAAATGCCGCTCTCCCGTCACTCTGGTTAAAGTGTTATGAAAAAAAAGGCTGTTGGGGGCTAGGGAGTATCGAGTTGATCATTATACATGAAGAAATAACCAATTTCATCGTTTGGTTTATGTTTTACACGCGTTTTAAATTTTATTGCCGAAATCGCTTTTTCTCGCCGAGATAAGCACGTTTTCTGAAATGCCGCTCTCCCGTCACTCTGGTTAAAGTGTTATGAAAAAAAAGGCTGTTGGGGGCTAGGGAGTATCGAGTTGATCATTATACATGAAGAAATAACCAATTTCATCGTTTGGTTTATGTTTTACACGCGTTTTAAATTTTATTGCCGAAATCGCTTTTTCTCGCCGAGATAAGCACGTTTTCTGAAATGCCGCTCTCCCGTCACTCTGGTTAAAGTGTTATGAAAAAAAAGGCTGTTGGGGGCTAGGGAGTATCGAGTTGATCATTATACATGAAGAAATAACCAATTTCATCGTTTGGTTTATGTTTTACACGCGTTTTAAATTTTATTGCCGAAATCGCTTTTTCTCGCCGAGATAAGCACGTTTTCTGAAATGCCGCTCTCCCGTCACTCTGGTTAAAGTGTTATGAAAAAAAAGGCTGTTGGGGGCTAGGGAGTATCGAGTTGA
This sequence comes from Syngnathus leptorhynchus, assembly GCF_054491065.1. Lineage (NCBI taxonomy): Eukaryota > Metazoa > Chordata > Actinopteri > Syngnathiformes > Syngnathidae > Syngnathus > Syngnathus leptorhynchus. The sequence continues at coordinate 25,135 of NW_028232167.1, read as the reverse complement.
TCATTATACATGAAGAAATAACCAATTTCATCGTTTGGTTTATGTTTTACACGCGTTTTAAATTTTATTGCCGAAATCGCTTTTTCTCGCCGAGATAAGCACGTTTTCTGAAATGCCGCTCTCCCGTCACTCTGGTTAAAGTGTTATGAAAAAAAAGGCTGTTGGGGGCTAGGGAGTATCGAGTTGATCATTATACATGAAGAAATAACCAATTTCATCGTTTGGTTTATGTTTTACACGCGTTTTAAATTTTATTGCCGAAATCGCTTTTTCTCGCCGAGATAAGCACGTTTTCTGAAATGCCGCTCTCCCGTCACTCTGGTTAAAGTGTTATGAAAAAAAAGGCTGTTGGGGGCTAGGGAGTATCGAGTTGATCATTATACATGAAGAAATAACCAATTTCATCGTTTGGTTTATGTTTTACACGCGTTTTAAATTTTATTGCCGAAATCGCTTTTTCTCGCCGAGATAAGCACGTTTTCTGAAATGCCGCTCTCCCGTCACTCTGGTTAAAGTGTTATGAAAAAAAAGGCTGTTGGGGGCTAGGGAGTATCGAGTTGATCATTATACATGAAGAAATAACCAATTTCATCGTTTGGTTTATGTTTTACACGCGTTTTAAATTTTATTGCCGAAATCGCTTTTTCTCGCCGAGATAAGCACGTTTTCTGAAATGCCGCTCTCCCGTCACTCTGGTTAAAGTGTTATGAAAAAAAAGGCTGTTGGGGGCTAGGGAGTATCGAGTTGATCATTATACATGAAGAAATAACCAATTTCATCGTTTGGTTTATGTTTTACACGCGTTTTAAATTTTATTGCCGAAATCGCTTTTTCTCGCCGAGATAAGCACGTTTTCTGAAATGCCGCTCTCCCGTCACTCTGGTTAAAGTGTTATGAAAAAAAAGGCTGTTGGGGGCTAGGGAGTATCGAGTTGATCATTATACATGAAGAAATAACCAATTTCATCGTTTGGTTTATGTTTTACACGCGTTTTAAATTTTATTGCCGAAATCGCTTTTTCTCGCCGAGATAAGCACGTTTTCTGAAATGCCGCTCTCCCGTCACTCTGGTTAAAGTGTTATGAAAAAAAAGGCTGTTGGGGGCTAGGGAGTATCGAGTTGATCATTATACATGAAGAAATAACCAATTTCATCGTTTGGTTTATGTTTTACACGCGTTTTAAATTTTATTGCCGAAATCGCTTTTTCTCGCCGAGATAAGCACGTTTTCTGAAATGCCGCTCTCCCGTCACTCTGGTTAAAGTGTTATGAAAAAAAAGGCTGTTGGGGGCTAGGGAGTATCGAGTTGATCATTATACATGAAGAAATAACCAATTTCATCGTTTGGTTTATGTTTTACACGCGTTTTAAATTTTATTGCCGAAATCGCTTTTTCTCGCCGAGATAAGCACGTTTTCTGAAATGCCGCTCTCCCGTCACTCTGGTTAAAGTGTTATGAAAAAAAAGGCTGTTGGGGGCTAGGGAGTATCGAGTTGATCATTATACATGAAGAAATAACCAATTTCATCGTTTGGTTTATGTTTTACACGCGTTTTAAATTTTATTGCCGAAATCGCTTTTTCTCGCCGAGATAAGCACGTTTTCTGAAATGCCGCTCTCCCGTCACTCTGGTTAAAGTGTTATGAAAAAAAAGGCTGTTGGGGGCTAGGGAGTATCGAGTTGATCATTATACATGAAGAAATAACCAATTTCATCGTTTGGTTTATGTTTTACACGCGTTTTAAATTTTATTGCCGAAATCGCTTTTTCTCGCCGAGATAAGCACGTTTTCTGAAATGCCGCTCTCCCGTCACTCTGGTTAAAGTGTTATGAAAAAAAAGGCTGTTGGGGGCTAGGGAGTATCGAGTTGATCATTATACATGAAGAAATAACCAATTTCATCGTTTGGTTTATGTTTTACACGCGTTTTAAATTTTATTGCCGAAATCGCTTTTTCTCGCCGAGATAAGCACGTTTTCTGAAATGCCGCTCTCCCGTCACTCTGGTTAAAGTGTTATGAAAAAAAAGGCTGTTGGGGGCTAGGGAGTATCGAGTTGATCATTATACATGAAGAAATAACCAATTTCATCGTTTGGTTTATGTTTTACACGCGTTTTAAATTTTATTGCCGAAATCGCTTTTTCTCGCCGAGATAAGCACGTTTTCTGAAATGCCGCTCTCCCGTCACTCTGGTTAAAGTGTTATGAAAAAAAAGGCTGTTGGGGGCTAGGGAGTATCGAGTTGATCATTATACATGAAGAAATAACCAATTTCATCGTTTGGTTTATGTTTTACACGCGTTTTAAATTTTATTGCCGAAATCGCTTTTTCTCGCCGAGATAAGCACGTTTTCTGAAATGCCGCTCTCCCGTCACTCTGGTTAAAGTGTTATGAAAAAAAAGGCTGTTGGGGGCTAGGGAGTATCGAGTTGATCATTATACATGAAGAAATAACCAATTTCATCGTTTGGTTTATGTTTTACACGCGTTTTAAATTTTATTGCCGAAATCGCTTTTTCTCGCCGAGATAAGCACGTTTTCTGAAATGCCGCTCTCCCGTCACTCTGGTTAAAGTGTTATGAAAAAAAAGGCTGTTGGGGGCTAGGGAGTATCGAGTTGATCATTATACATGAAGAAATAACCAATTTCATCGTTTGGTTTATGTTTTACACGCGTTTTAAATTTTATTGCCGAAATCGCTTTTTCTCGCCGAGATAAGCACGTTTTCTGAAATGCCGCTCTCCCGTCACTCTGGTTAAAGTGTTATGAAAAAAAAGGCTGTTGGGGGCTAGGGAGTATCGAGTTGATCATTATACATGAAGAAATAACCAATTTCATCGTTTGGTTTATGTTTTACACGCGTTTTAAATTTTATTGCCGAAATCGCTTTTTCTCGCCGAGATAAGCACGTTTTCTGAAATGCCGCTCTCCCGTCACTCTGGTTAAAGTGTTATGAAAAAAAAGGCTGTTGGGGGCTAGGGAGTATCGAGTTGATCATTATACATGAAGAAATAACCAATTTCATCGTTTGGTTTATGTTTTACACGCGTTTTAAATTTTATTGCCGAAATCGCTTTTTCTCGCCGAGATAAGCACGTTTTCTGAAATGCCGCTCTCCCGTCACTCTGGTTAAAGTGTTATGAAAAAAAAGGCTGTTGGGGGCTAGGGAGTATCGAGTTGATCATTATACATGAAGAAATAACCAATTTCATCGTTTGGTTTATGTTTTACACGCGTTTTAAATTTTATTGCCGAAATCGCTTTTTCTCGCCGAGATAAGCACGTTTTCTGAAATGCCGCTCTCCCGTCACTCTGGTTAAAGTGTTATGAAAAAAAAGGCTGTTGGGGGCTAGGGAGTATCGAGTTGATCATTATACATGAAGAAATAACCAATTTCATCGTTTGGTTTATGTTTTACACGCGTTTTAAATTTTATTGCCGAAATCGCTTTTTCTCGCCGAGATAAGCACGTTTTCTGAAATGCCGCTCTCCCGTCACTCTGGTTAAAGTGTTATGAAAAAAAAGGCTGTTGGGGGCTAGGGAGTATCGAGTTGATCATTATACATGAAGAAATAACCAATTTCATCGTTTGGTTTATGTTTTACACGCGTTTTAAATTTTATTGCCGAAATCGCTTTTTCTCGCCGAGATAAGCACGTTTTCTGAAATGCCGCTCTCCCGTCACTCTGGTTAAAGTGTTATGAAAAAAAAGGCTGTTGGGGGCTAGGGAGTATCGAGTTGATCATTATACATGAAGAAATAACCAATTTCATCGTTTGGTTTATGTTTTACACGCGTTTTAAATTTTATTGCCGAAATCGCTTTTTCTCGCCGAGATAAGCACGTTTTCTGAAATGCCGCTCTCCCGTCACTCTGGTTAAAGTGTTATGAAAAAAAAGGCTGTTGGGGGCTAGGGAGTATCGAGTTGATCATTATACATGAAGAAATAACCAATTTCATCGTTTGGTTTATGTTTTACACGCGTTTTAAATTTTATTGCCGAAATCGCTTTTTCTCGCCGAGATAAGCACGTTTTCTGAAATGCCGCTCTCCCGTCACTCTGGTTAAAGTGTTATGAAAAAAAAGGCTGTTGGGGGCTAGGGAGTATCGAGTTGATCATTATACATGAAGAAATAACCAATTTCATCGTTTGGTTTATGTTTTACACGCGTTTTAAATTTTATTGCCGAAATCGCTTTTTCTCGCCGAGATAAGCACGTTTTCTGAAATGCCGCTCTCCCGTCACTCTGGTTAAAGTGTTATGAAAAAAAAGGCTGTTGGGGGCTAGGGAGTATCGAGTTGATCATTATACATGAAGAAATAACCAATTTCATCGTTTGGTTTATGTTTTACACGCGTTTTAAATTTTATTGCCGAAATCGCTTTTTCTCGCCGAGATAAGCACGTTTTCTGAAATGCCGCTCTCCCGTCACTCTGGTTAAAGTGTTATGAAAAAAAAGGCTGTTGGGGGCTAGGGAGTATCGAGTTGATCATTATACATGAAGAAATAACCAATTTCATCGTTTGGTTTATGTTTTACACGCGTTTTAAATTTTATTGCCGAAATCGCTTTTTCTCGCCGAGATAAGCACGTTTTCTGAAATGCCGCTCTCCCGTCACTCTGGTTAAAGTGTTATGAAAAAAAAGGCTGTTGGGGGCTAGGGAGTATCGAGTTGATCATTATACATGAAGAAATAACCAATTTCATCGTTTGGTTTATGTTTTACACGCGTTTTAAATTTTATTGCCGAAATCGCTTTTTCTCGCCGAGATAAGCACGTTTTCTGAAATGCCGCTCTCCCGTCACTCTGGTTAAAGTGTTATGAAAAAAAAGGCTGTTGGGGGCTAGGGAGTATCGAGTTGATCATTATACATGAAGAAATAACCAATTTCATCGTTTGGTTTATGTTTTACACGCGTTTTAAATTTTATTGCCGAAATCGCTTTTTCTCGCCGAGATAAGCACGTTTTCTGAAATGCCGCTCTCCCGTCACTCTGGTTAAAGTGTTATGAAAAAAAAGGCTGTTGGGGGCTAGGGAGTATCGAGTTGATCATTATACATGAAGAAATAACCAATTTCATCGTTTGGTTTATGTTTTACACGCGTTTTAAATTTTATTGCCGAAATCGCTTTTTCTCGCCGAGATAAGCACGTTTTCTGAAATGCCGCTCTCCCGTCACTCTGGTTAAAGTGTTATGAAAAAAAAGGCTGTTGGGGGCTAGGGAGTATCGAGTTGATCATTATACATGAAGAAATAACCAATTTCATCGTTTGGTTTATGTTTTACACGCGTTTTAAATTTTATTGCCGAAATCGCTTTTTCTCGCCGAGATAAGCACGTTTTCTGAAATGCCGCTCTCCCGTCACTCTGGTTAAAGTGTTATGAAAAAAAAGGCTGTTGGGGGCTAGGGAGTATCGAGTTGATCATTATACATGAAGAAATAACCAATTTCATCGTTTGGTTTATGTTTTACACGCGTTTTAAATTTTATTGCCGAAATCGCTTTTTCTCGCCGAGATAAGCACGTTTTCTGAAATGCCGCTCTCCCGTCACTCTGGTTAAAGTGTTATGAAAAAAAAGGCTGTTGGGGGCTAGGGAGTATCGAGTTGATCATTATACATGAAGAAATAACCAATTTCATCGTTTGGTTTATGTTTTACACGCGTTTTAAATTTTATTGCCGAAATCGCTTTTTCTCGCCGAGATAAGCACGTTTTCTGAAATGCCGCTCTCCCGTCACTCTGGTTAAAGTGTTATGAAAAAAAAGGCTGTTGGGGGCTAGGGAGTATCGAGTTGATCATTATACATGAAGAAATAACCAATTTCATCGTTTGGTTTATGTTTTACACGCGTTTTAAATGTTATTGCCGAAATCGCTTTTTCTCGCCGAGATAAGCACGTTTTCTGAAATGCCGCTCTCCCGTCACTCTGGTTAAAGTGTTATGAAAAAAAAGGCTGTTGGGGGCTAGGGAGTATCGAGTTGATCATTATACATGAAGAAATAACCAATTTTTTCGTTTGGTTTATGTTTTACACGCGTTTTAAATTTTATTGCCGAAATCGCTTTTTCTCGCCGAGATAAGCACGTTTTCTGAAATGCCGCTCTCCCGTCACTCTGGTTAAAGTGTTATGAAAAAAAAGGCTGTTGGGGGCTAGGGAGTATCGAGTTGATCATTATACATGAAGAAATAACCAATTTCATCGTTTGGTTTATGTTTTACACGCGTTTTAAATGTTATTGCCGAAATCGCTTTTTCTCGCCGAGATAAGCACGTTTTCTGAAATGCCGCTCTCCCGTCACTCTGGTTAAAGTGTTATGAAAAAAAAGGCTGTTGGGGGCTAGGGAGTATCGAGTTGATCATTATACATGAAGAAATAACCAATTTCATCGTTTGGTTTATGTTTTACACGCGTTTTAAATTTTATTGCCGAAATCGCTTTTTCTCGCCGAGATAAGCACGTTTTCTGAAATGCCGCTCTCCCGTCACTCTGGTTAAAGTGTTATGAAAAAAAAGGCTGTTGGGGGCTAGGGAGTATCGAGTTGATCATTATACATGAAGAAATAACCAATTTCATCGTTTGGTTTATGTTTTACACGCGTTTTAAATTTTATTGCCGAAATCGCTTTTTCTCGCCGAGATAAGCACGTTTTCTGAAACGCCGCTCTCCCGTCACTCTGGTTAAAGTGTTATGAAAAAAAAGGCTGTTGGGGGCTAGGGAGTATCGAGTTGATCATTATACATGAAGAAATAACCAATTTCATCGTTTGGTTTATGTTTTACACGCGTTTCAAATTTTATTGCCGAAATCGCTTTTTCTCGCCGAGATAAGCACGTTTTCTGAAATGCCGCTCTCCCGTCACTCTGGTTAAAGTGTTATGAAAAAAAAGGCTGTTGGGGGCTAGGGAGTATCGAGTTGATCATTATACATGAAGAAATAACCAATTTCATCGTTTGGTTTATGTTTTACACGCGTTTTAAATTTTATTGCCGAAATCGCTTTTTCTCGCCGAGATAAGCACGTTTTCTGAAATGCCGCTCTCCCGTCACTCTGGTTAAAGTGTTATGAAAAAAAAGGCTGTTGGGGGCTAGGGAGTATCGAGTTGATCATTATACATGAAGAAATAACCAATTTCATCGTTTGGTTTATGTTTTACACGCGTTTTAAATTTTATTGCCGAAATCGCTTTTTCTCGCCGAGATAAGCACGTTTTCTGAAATGCCGCTCTCCCGTCACTCTGGTTAAAGTGTTATGAAAAAAAAGGCTGTTGGGGGCTAGGGAGTATCGAGTTGATCATTATACATGAAGAAATAACCAATTTCATCGTCTGGTTTATGTTTTACACGCGTTTTAAATTTTATTGCCGAAATCGCTTTTTCTCGCCGAGATAAGCACGTTTTCTGAAATGCCGCTCTCCCGTCACTCTGGTTAAAGTGTTATGAAAAAAAAGGCTGTTGGGGGCTAGGGAGTATCGAGTTGATCATTATACATGAAGAAATAACCAATTTCATCGTTTGGTTTATGTTTTACACGCGTTTTAAATTTTATTGCCGAAATCGCTTTTTCTCGCCGATAAGCACGTTTTCTGAAATGCCGCTCTACCGTCACTCTGGTTAAAGTGTTATGAAAAAAAAGGCTGTTGGGGGCTAGGGAGTATCGAGTTGATCATTATACATGAAGAAATAACCAATTTCATCGTTTGGTTTATGTTTTACACGCGTTTTAAATTTTATTGCCGAAATTGCTTTTTCTCGCCGAGATAAGCACGTTTTCTGAAATGCCGCTCTCCCGTTACTCTGGTTAAAGTGTTATGAAAAAAAAGGCTGTTGGGGGCTAGGGAGTATCGAGTTGATCATTATACATGAAGAAATAACCAATTTCATCGTTTGGTTTATGTTTTACACGCGTTTTAAATTTTATTGCCGAAATCGCTTTTTCTCGCCGAGATAAGCACGTTTTCTGAAATGCCGCTCTCCCGTCACTCTGGTTAAAGTGTTATGAAAAAAAAGGCTGTTGGGGGCTAGGGAGTATCGAGTTGATCATTATACATGAAGAAATAACCAATTTCATCGTTTGGTTTATGTTTTACACGCGTTTTAAATTTTATTGCCGAAATCGCTTTTTCTCGCCGAGATAAGCACGTTTTCTGAAATGCCGATCTCCCGTCACTCTGGTTAAAGTGTTATGAAAAAAAAGGCTGTTGGGGGCTAGGGAGTATCGAGTTGATCATTATACATGAAGAAATAACCAATTTCATCGTTTGGTTTATGTTTTACACGCGTTTTAAATTTTATTGCCGAAATCGCTTTTTCTCGCCGAGATAAGCACGTTTTCTGAAATGCCGCTCTCCCGTCACTCTGGTTAAAGTGTTATGAAAAAAAAGGCTGTTGGGGGCTAGGGAGTATCGAGTTGATCATTATACATGAAGAAATAACCAATTTCATCGTTTGGTTTATGTTTTACACGCGTTTTAAATTTTATTGCCGAAATCGCTTTTTCTCGCCGAGATAAGCACGTTTTCTGAAATGCCGCTCTCCCGTCACTCTGGTTAAAGTGTTATGAAAAAAAAGGCTGTTGGGGGCTAGGGAGTATCGAGTTGATCATTATACATGAAGAAATAACCAATTTCATCGTTTGGTTTATGTTTTACACGCGTTTCAAATTTTATTGCCGAAATCGCTTTTTCTCGCCGAGATAAGCACGTTTTCTGAAATGCCGCTCTCCCGTCACTCTGGTTAAAGTGTTATGAAAAAAAAGGCTGTTGGGGGCTAGGGAGTATCGAGTTGATCATTATACATGAAGAAATAACCAATTTCATCGTTTGGTTTATGTTTTACACGCGTTTTAAATTTTATTGCCGAAATCGCTTTTTCTCGCCGAGATAAGCACGTTTTCTGAAATGCCGCTCTCCCGTCACTCTGGTTAAAGTGTTATGAAAAAAAAGGCTGTTGGGGGCTAGGGAGTATCGAGTTGATCATTATACATGAAGAAATAACCAATTTCATCGTTTGGTTTATGTTTTACACGCGTTTCAAATTTTATTGCCGAAATCGCTTTTTCTCGCCGAGATAAGCACGTTTTCTGAAATGCCGCTCTCCCGTCACTCTGGTTAAAGTGTTATGAAAAAAAAGGCTGTTGGGGGCTAGGGAGTATCGAGTTGATCATTATACATGAAGAAATAACCAATTTCATCGTTTGGTTTATGTTTTACACGCGTTTTAAATTTTATTGCCGAAATCGCTTTTTCTCGCCGAGATAAGCACGTTTTCTGAAATGCCGCTCTCCCGTCACTCTGGTTAAAGTGTTATGAAAAAAAAGGCTGTTGGGGGCTAGGGAGTATCGAGTTGATCATTATACATGAAGAAATAACCAATTTCATCGTTTGGTTTATGTTTTACACGCGTTTCAAATTTTATTGCCGAAATCGCTTTTTCTCGCCGAGATAAGCACGTTTTCTGAAATGCCGCTCTCCCGTCACTCTGGTTAAAGTGTTATGAAAAAAAAGGCTGTTGGGGGCTAGGGAGTATCGAGTTGATCATTATACATGAAGAAATAACCAATTTCATCGTTTGGTTTATGTTTTACACGCGTTTTAAATTTTATTGCCGAAATCGCTTTTTCTCGCCGAGATAAGCACGTTTTCTGAAATGCCGCTCTCCCGTCACTCTGGTTAAAGTGTTATGAAAAAAAAGGCTGTTGGGGGCTAGGGAGTATCGAGTTGATCATTATACATGAAGAAATAACCAATTTCATCGTTTGGTTTATGTTTTACACGCGTTTTAAATTTTATTGCCGAAATCGCTTTTTCTCGCCGAGATAAGCACGTTTTCTGAAATGCCGCTCTCCCGTCACTCTGGTTAAAGTGTTATGAAAAAAAAGGCTGTTGGGGGCTAGGGAGTATCGAGTTGATCATTATACATGAAGAAATAACCAATTTCATCGTCTGGTTTATGTTTTACACGCGTTTTAAATTTTATTGCCGAAATCGCTTTTTCTCGCCGAGATAAGCACGTTTTCTGAAATGCCGCTCTCCCGTCACTCTGGTTAAAGTGTTATGAAAAAAAAGGCTGTTGGGGGCTAGGGAGTATCGAGTTGATCATTATACATGAAGAAATAACCAATTTCATCGTTTGGTTTATGTTTTACACGCGTTTTAAATTTTATTGCCGAAATCGCTTTTTCTCGCCGAGATAAGCACGTTTTCTGAAATGCCGCTCTCCCGTCACTCTGGTTAAAGTGTTATGAAAAAAAAGGCTGTTGGGGGCTAGGGAGTATCGAGTTGATCATTATACATGAAGAAATAACCAATTTCATCGTTTGGTTTATGTTTTACACGCGTTTTAAATTTTATTGCCGAAATCGCTTTTTCTCGCCGAGATAAGCACGTTTTCTGAAATGCCGCTCTCCCGTTACTCTGGTTAAAGTGTTATGAAAAAAAAGGCTGTTGGGGGCTAGGGAGTATCGAGTTGATCATTATACATGAAGAAATAACCAATTTCATCGTTTGGTTTATGTTTTACACGCGTTTTAAATTTTATTGCCGAAATCGCTTTTTCTCGCCGAGATAAGCACGTTTTCTGAAATGCCGCTCTCCCGTCACTCTGGTTAAAGTGTTATGAAAAAAAAGGCTGTTGGGGGCTAGGGAGTATCGAGTTGATCATTATACATGAAGAAATAACCAATTTCATTGTTTGGTTTATGTTTTACACGCGTTTTAAATTTTATTGCCGAAATCGCTTTTTCTCGCCGAGATAAGCACGTTTTCTGAAATGCCGCTCTCCCGTCACTCTGGTTAAAGTGTTATGAAAAAAAAGGCTGTTGGGGGCTAGGGAGTATCGAGTTGATCATTATACATGAAGAAATAACCAATTTCATCGTTTGGTTTATGTTTTACACGCGTTTTAAATTTTATTGCCGAAATCGCTTTTTCTCGCCGAGATAAGCACGTTTTCTGAAATGCCGCTCTCCCGTCACTCTGGTTAAAGTGTTATGAAAAAAAAGGCTGTTGGGGGCTAGGGAGTATCGAGTTGATCATTATACATGAAGAAATAACCAATTTCATCGTTTGGTTTATGTTTTACACGCGTTTTAAATTTTATTGCCGAAATCGCTTTTTCTCGCCGAGATAAGCACGTTTTCTGAAATGCCGCTCTCCCGTCACTCTGGTTAAAGTGTTATGAAAAAAAAGGCTGTTGGGGGCTAGGGAGTATCGAGTTGATCATTATACATGAAGAAATAAGCAATTTCATCGTTTGGTTTATGTTTTACACGCGTTTTAAATTTTATTGCCGAAATCGCTTTTTCTCGCCGAGATAAGCACGTTTTCTGAAATGCCGCTCTCCCGTCACTCTGGTTAAAGTGTTATGAAAAAAAAGGCTGTTGGGGGCTAGGGAGTATCGAGTTGATCATTATACATGAAGAAATAACCAATTTCATCGTTTGGTTTATGTTTTACACGCGTTTTAAATTTTATTGCCGAAATCGCTTTTTCTCGCCGAGATAAGCACGTTTTCTGAAATGCCGCTCTCCCGTCACTCTGGTTAAAGTGTTATGAAAAAAAAGGCTGTTGGGGGCTAGGGAGTATCGAGTTGATCATTATACATGAAGAAATAACCAATTTCATCGTTTGGTTTATGTTTTACACGCGTTTTAAATTTTATTGCCGAAATCGCTTTTTCTCGCCGAGATAAGCACGTTTTCTGAAATGCCGCTCTCCCGTCACTCTGGTTAAAGTGTTATGAAAAAAAAGGCTGTTGGGGGCTAGGGAGTATCGAGTTGATCATTATACATGAAGAAATAACCAATTTCATCGTTTGGTTTATGTTTTACACGCGTTTTAAATTTTATTGCCGAAATCGCTTTTTCTCGCCGAGATAAGCACGTTTTCTGAAATGCCGCTCTCCCGTCACTCTGGTTAAAGTGTTATGAAAAAAAAGGCTGTTGGGGGCTAGGGAGTATCGAGTTGATCATTATACATGAAGAAATAACCAATTTCATCGTTTGGTTTATGTTTTACACGCGTTTTAAATTTTATTGCCGAAATCGGTTTTTCTCGCCGAGATAAGCACGTTTTCTGAAATGCCGCTCTCCCGTCACTCTGGTTAAAGTGTTATGAAAAAAAAGGCTGTTGGGGGCTAGGGAGTATCGAGTTGATCATTATACATGAAGAAATAACCAATTTCATCGTTTGGTTTATGTTTTACACGCGTTTTAAATTTTATTGCCGAAATCGCTTTTTCTCGCCGAGATAAGCACGTTTTCTGAAATGCCGCTCTCCCGTCACTCTGGTTAAAGTGTTATGAAAAAAAAGGCTGTTGGGGGCTAGGGAGTATCGAGTTGATCATTATACATGAAGAAATAACCAATTTCATCGTTTGGTTTATGTTTTACACGCGTTTTAAATTTTATTGCCGAAATCGCTTTTTCTCGCCGAGATAAGCACGTTTTCTGAAATGCCGCTCTCCCGTCACTCTGGTTAAAGTGTTATGAAAAAAAAGGCTGTTGGGGGCTAGGGAGTATCGAGTTGATCATTATACATGAAGAAATAACCAATTTCATCGTTTGGTTTATGTTTTACACGCGTTTTAAATTTTATTGCCGAAATCGCTTTTTCTCGCCGAGATAAGCACGTTTTCTGAAATGCCGCTCTCCCGTCACTCTGGTTAAAGTGTTATGAAAAAAAAGGCTGTTGGGGGCTAGGGAGTATCGAGTTGATCATTATACATGAAGAAATAACCAATTTCATCGTTTGGTTTATGTTTTACACGCGTTTTAAATTTTATTGCCGAAATCGCTTTTTCTCGCCGAGATAAGCACGTTTTCTGAAATGCCGCTCTCCCGTCACTCTGGTTAAAGTGTTATGAAAAAAAAGGCTGTTGGGGGCTAGGGAGTATCGAGTTGATCATTATACATGAAGAAATAACCAATTTCATCGTTTGGTTTATGTTTTACACGCGTTTTAAATTTTATTGCCGAAATCGCTTTTTCTCGCCGAGATAAGCACGTTTTCTGAAATGCCGCTCTCCCTTCACTCTGGTTAAAGTGTTATGAAAAAAAAGGCTGTTGGGGGCTAGGGAGTATCGAGTTGATCATTATACATGAAGAAATAACCAATTTCATCGTTTGGTTTATGTTTTACACGCGTTTTAAATTTTATTGCCGAAATCGCTTTTTCTCGCCGAGATAAGCACGTTTTCTGAAATGCCGCTCTCCCGTCACTCTGGTTAAAGTGTTATGAAAAAAAAGGCTGTTGGGGGCTAGGGAGTATCGAGTTGATCATTATACATGAAGAAATAACCAATTTCATCGTTTGGTTTATGTTTTACACGCGTTTTAAATTTTATTGCCGAAATCGCTTTTTCTCGCCGAGATAAGCACGTTTTCTGAAATGCCGCTCTCCCGTCACTCTGGTTAAAGTGTTATGAAAAAAAAGGCTGTTGGGGGCTAGGGAGTATCGAGTTGATCATTATACATGAAGAAATAACCAATTTCATCGTTTGGTTTATGTTTTACACGCGTTTTAAATTTTATTGCCGAAATCGCTTTTTCTCGCCGAGATAAGCACGTTTTCTGAAATGCCGCTCTCCCGTCACTCTGGTTAAAGTGTTATGAAAAAAAAAGGCTGTTGGGGGCTAGGGAGTATCGAGTTGATCATTATACATGAAGAAATAACCAATTTCATCGTTTGGTTTATGTTTTACACGCGTTTTAAATTTTATTGCCGAAATCGCTTTTTCTCGTCGAGATAAGCACGTTTTCTGAAATGCCGCTCTCCCGTCACTCTGGTTAAAGTGTTATGAAAAAAAAGGCTGTTGGGGGCTAGGGAGTATCGAGTTGATCATTATACATGAAGAAATAACCAATTTCATCGTTTGGTTTATGTTTTACACGCGTTTTAAATTTTATTGCCGAAATCGCTTTTTCTCGCCGAGATAAGCACGTTTTCTGAAATGCCGCTCTCCCGTCACTCTGGTTAAAGTGTTATGAAAAAAAAAGGCTGTTGGGGGCTAGGGAGTATCGAGTTGATCATTATACATGAAGAAATAACCAATTTCATCGTTTGGTTTATGTTTTACACGCGTTTTAAATTTTATTGCCGAAATCGCTTTTTCTCGCCGAGATAAGCACGTTTTCTGAAATGCCGCTCTCCCGTCACTCTGGTTAAAGTGTTATGAAAAAAAAGGCTGTTGGGGGCTAGGGAGTATCGAGTTGATCATTATACATGAAGAAATAACCAATTTCATCGCTTGGTTTGTGTTTTACACGCGTTTTAAATTTTATTGCCGAAATCGCTTTTTCTCGCCGAGATAAGCACGTTTTCTGAAATGCCGCTCTCCCGTCAGAGAGAAAGACAATGCTGCTCGCTTTGATGTCTATTGTTATGCAAATGTAGCAGGTGTTTATGCTAATGAGTATAGCATCCTTGTGTGACATCCGGTCAGGTGTCACATCCTGTGTCAGGTGTCACATCCAGTGTCAGGTGTCACATCCGGTCAGGTGTCACATCCTGTGTCAGGTGTTACATCCGGTCAGGTGTCTCATCCTGTGTAAGGTGTTACATGGTGATGCTCGTCCCATCCGGTCAGGTGTTCTATCCTGGTGTCAGACAGAGAGGCGTCATCTCGTGCGTCAGACAGAAAGGCGCCATCTTGGCTGGCCAAGATGGCGTCTTCCTGGTTGTCGCGGGGGGAGATGACCCTATTGGTTATTGCGGGCGGCGGCATGTCTGGACATGTATTTTTTACTTTACCAAGCTATATTAGCTATTTTATCTATCGCCATATTGGTCATGGTTAATATTACGCAGGTGTGCATGCTAAACATGCTAATGTGTTTGATGGCCTGATGGTGCATGTATTGGGGGGTATCACCAGTCAATGTGTAAATTGATGAAAGCGGATGAAGACAAACTGTCTTCATTTTACCAGTTCGCATCACATATGATGTGTAAATGTATTTGGGGTGTCACCATATTGGTTGGTGGTATTATAGCTTTAGCCATATTGGTGGAGGCAATGTCTGTGGCCCCACATGCTAATGTGTGGTATTTTAACACGTTAATGTATTTGGTAGCATTTCATGACTGTATCCGTGCCTCTTATAGTACCTCTATCTGCGGTTCTACGTGTTAGTGTGTGGTAATTTAAGCCATATTGTTGGAGGCATGTTGGAGGATGGTTATGTATTTGGTTGCATTTTTTTTCTGCTGTAGCCATACCCTTTTGAAGGCCTGTTGGGGGTGTTAATGTATTTGGTTGTAGTGTTGATGGCTCTGCATACTAATGTGTTTGACGGTATTTTTTTTTTTTTTTTTAGCCATATTGGTGGAAGTGAGTTGGGGTATGTTTATGTATTTGGTTGTATTTTTTGATTGTATCCATACTTCTTGTAGCAATGTCTGCAAAAGAAAGCATGGTCAATGTGTTTTTTCACATGACTAGGCCATCATAGTCGTCTCCATTTGATGGCTCTAGCCGTCTCCTTAGGGGGGTGATGATCAGACAGGATGGAGCCGTTGGTGGAGGTAAGTTGGGGCATATTGGTGGAGGTAAGTTGGGGCATATTTATGTATTTTGGTTGTATTATTTATTTATTTATTTTTTTGGGTTGTATCCATGCTTCTTGTAGCAATGTCTGCAAAAGAAAGCATGGTCAATATGTTTTTTTTCACACTACTAGACCACCGTGGCCGTCTCCATTTGATTGTCTCCGTTTCTGCATTGGTGTTGATGGCTCTAGCCGCCTTCTCAAGACAAACCGTCTCCGTCAACCATTAGCTTTAGCAGAGCGTTCTAGTGCAGGTTGTATCTCTGATAGTTATAATTTGTTTAGATGGGTTTATGAAAGTTGTGTAAGTTAATAGCTTTTGACTAAAAAAACATGTGATACAGAGAGGTGTGGTTTGAAAAGGGGTGGGACCGGTAGCATCTATATTACGGCTCGCTTGAGGGGTGAGTTCACAGAAAAAATTTAAGCTAAAGCTACGCTGCTAAACCACAAACCTGAAGATCGGATCATGATTGCGGAAACGCCGGTCAGCATCCACCTATGCCACAAAGGCTCAGCTGGACTTGCGGATGCTCCCAAGAGGAAGAAAATGTTTCTCCAACGTGTACAGAGGCCTCCTACAGAGAAGCTTGAGCAAAACTGGCGCTTAACACCGGAGGCCATGTGGGGATTTAGATTTTCTTACGAGGTTGGTGAGGTTTCATTCTACATGAGGGACGAAGCCCCGCCAGGAGCAGCCAACGTCTGCAGATTTGACGATGCAAGCACAGCATGTGGTGATGACAGCTCAAAAGGATCTTTGAACTCAAACGACTGGGCCATCGTAAGTGAGCTGGCACCCAGAGTGATGGAAGATTTTCTTGATGAATATGGAACACAGGGCGAGTTGTACATCACTTGGGTATCAAGGATTACAGCGAGCGGGAAATGTTTTTTACGTCTTAAAGTTTCTCCTCAAACTATTGATGGCCCGGAAGATGGGGAGGTGAATGAAATACTGTATTTCGCCATACAAGTGTTTAGCAGTGAATGTGGGATTTTTCAGACATTATTGAATATACCGCTTTCTGAATGGTATCAAAGAATGGAAGGCTGTGGAGACACTATTTCGGAACTTTTTCTTTCTAGCCGTGCTTGGATCAACATTGTAGGAGTGAAGCGGAGGTTAGTTTTAGACTAAATTAACTTTAAACTGTTCAAAAAAAATCTCCCCAAACCACACCCCCACCTCCCCACCCCCCTCCTTCACCTCTTGTCATAGAAAGGCGGGATCGTAGTCATTAGCATACCTGTGTAAATTGTATAAGAGAGGTCATGATCGTATGGCCCGTCCCACATGCCTTCCCAAACCGTCACAGCTCAACCATCTAAGAGAGACCGAAGATTGAAAGCAGCGATGCCTCAAAGAAGACCAACAAGACGACTTCTGCCAAGTTTTCCTGCCATGGAGAATGGTCCAGGAGAAAAGACTTCCAGAGGTGTGCAGACCGTGCCTGATTGTACAGTTACACTCTGGTCTACTCCTGACAGCTCCGACACAGAGTCGGGTCTGGGGGGCAGCATATCACCAAACTCAGAAGGACCAAGCACCAGCTCATACGTGTCTACAACGAGGCCGCAGCCAGAGAGACCGAGCGTCGACTTTTCAACAGCTGCAACGAGGCCGAGCGTGTCACCTTCAGCTATGGGGCTGCCTCTCATCACGTCTGCAGCTGTATCCCCGTCGCTATTGCAGCAAACCGACCTGGAGGCAAAGGTGTACACACAAGCCAGCCGATTCGACCGTCTCTTCCCAGGACCCGGCGTCATTTTGCCATCATCATCAGCCTTCGATGCATTTGGCAGTCCTGCAAGCCCCCCACAACCATCACCACAGAGAGGTGACGGACCACGATATGCAACAGCGGAGGAGGAGTTTTGGTCAGCGTCTCCTTCCGTAGAGCTGATTGACAACGCATGCGTCTCATATCCGATAGCTGGTATGTACCTGGCGCCATTAATGGAGGGTGACGTGACACATGTGCTCAGTCCAGACCAGGGCATCATGGTAGCCGGTGACTGTGGTTTTGCTGGCTATGAGGATGCCGTTGTGAGCCAACCCGTAAGGCCCGATGACCAACACCCCGTCATGGACCCTACAATGGCCGGGGAGCTCACGTCAACAGAGGACATGGATATAGGATGGTACCTTGATATCCTGGAACAACCTACAACGACAGAGGCCTGCAACAACCAACCAAAGGAGTTCGTCCCGCTGGGTGAGGATGCTGACTGGGATGAATTCGCTATGGAAATACCACAATTACCCTGGTTAGTAGTTGAAGATTACATGCGTGTCAAACTTTTGATTGTTCATCTTCTGTACAATACATTGATGGAGCACGCTAAGGAGACGTGTGACGGTTGTATTCTTGATGATCTGAGTCAAATGCATCATACCTGCCTATATGTTGAAGAGAGCTACTTTTATTTTTACAATAATTACGCTAAGGTAATGGCTGAACTATGCAATACGAATTTTCTCCACACATTATCGACCATGCTTTTCTATTTCAATACAGCAGCCCCTCTTAAAACGATCCGCAGTACAGCTACATTCATTTTACAAGAACTGGCTCCAGAGTGCAGTATCTTCACGCAATTAAGGGCTATAAAAAAAGAATATAAAGCTATTGTGGAATTGACCGAATCAGACATTGATCTTCTATTCAGAACTTTTGGAAAACGAGAATGGGTAACATTATCAGGAAAATGATTGTGAAATATTACTACCGTATCCAAAATTGGACGGATATTCTAGAGAAAGTCATCTCACAAAACAATGTCAATGATGTTTCTCTCCAGAAAATGCTTGCATTAATGTCAAAAGTCCGATCGCTGTCAGAATCATTGTTTCAAACACCATGGGACAATTTAGTCATCCACTCTGTCATGTCAAGTTTAGCAGGTTTGTCTGAAAAAATGAACTGTATTCTTAATGTGTGGGCTCAAATTGGTGTAGGGCAATTGATGACTGTTTTGACTTTGTTTACAGATTGTGTTAAATTTCACATACAAAACAATATGCCAATTGATATTACAGGAGAGTTAAAGAGATTTAAAAATCTAATTGAGTCAAAGGTTTCCCCCTCTGTATTATATACTCTGATCAGTGTTTTTACTCAATAGTGTTTTAATAATGTGACCTGATTGCTTTTTACTCCTTAGTAGTGTTTTTTTTTTTTTTTTTTGGGTTGTTGTTTTTTAAATAAAGTGTATTATGTTTCTTTTAAACACTAATGTGATCTGATTGTTGTTGTTTCTTTTAAACACTAATGTGATCTGATTGTTTTACTATTAAAAAAAAGAAAAAAAAGCGTTTCTGTGTGTGTGTGTGTGTGTGTGTGTGTGTGTGTGTGTGTGTGTGTGTGTGTGTGTGTGTTTCATTAATCCCACCACACGCCGATTTGCATCATAACAAACCTAACAATGCCTCGGAAGAGATGTCTCGAGAGAGTCTATTATAATGCTAAGAACCCAGGTAGTTTTGGTGGTCCAGAGCGTTTACATAGAGCAGCGGTTGTTAGCTGTAAAAACATTAATATAAAAAAGGTGAAAGCATTTTTATCACAACAAGACACCTATAGTCTGCATAAACCGGTCAGAATAAACTTTCCTAGAAACCGAGTTTTTGTAAGAGCCCCAAAAAGACAATTTCAAGCAGATCTGTGCGATATGCAATCGTTTGCCCGGTACAACGACGGCTATAAGTATATTTTAACCGTGATTGACATTTTCACAAAGTATGCATATGCTCGAGTTTTGAAAGCTAAAACAGGAGCGCATGTTACAAAGGCATTTGAATCTGTCTTATCAGATAGCGATGCTCCTTTACGGCTCCAAACAGACAAGGGAAAAGAATTCTTCAACAAGCCCTTCCAAAAATTAATGGCCCACCATAATATCCAGCACTTTGCAACGTCTTCAGAGACGAAAGCGCAAACTGTGGAGAGATTCAACAAAACATTAAAAACACGCATGTGGAGATATTTTACAGCTAAAAATACACATAGGTACGTGGACGTGATTGCGAGCCTTCTAACCAGCTATAATAATAGCTATCACAGCAGTATAAAAATGGCCCCAAGTGCCGTCACCGTTGGCAACATAGATACTGTGTTCCGGCATCTGTATGCAAATGCTCCTATCCGTCATGAAAAAAAGCCCCGTTTTGCCCTGGGGGAAATTGTTAGGATTTCCAAATTAAGAGGGATTTTTGATAAGTCATACCTGCAAAGTTTTAGTGATGAGCTATTCAGAATAACAAAATGTCTCCGCCGTGTTCCACCTGTCTACAAGATAGCTGATTTAGATGATGTGGAAATAGAAGGTACTTTTTATGAAGCAGAATTGCAAAACGTGAAAATTAGTAATAATAAAATTTTCCGCATACAACGAATTTTGAAATCACGCGTCGTGGCAGGTAGACGTGAGATGCTGGTGCAATGGGTCGGTTGGCCGTCCAAATTTAACAGTTGGGTACCAGCGAGCAGTGTCAAAAACATATGATGCAAGATAAAACAGCCATTGTGTGAAACATACAAGATGAGTGAAGTTCAGAGAGAATTTTACGTCACGCTGGCTTCGAATGCTAGCATGCATGTTTTCAAAGATAATAGCTTATCCGAATTTAAAATTGAGTTAGCGAGACACATAGAGTTAGAGGGGTCATGGGAAGTCGGTTTATGCGAAATATCCTACGTTAATTCAATCCTCGACATCCCTGAGAAAAAGCGCAGCTTTTACCTCAAACAACCCAAGATGGATACACCCCGCGGAGATGGGTTTCAGAGCGACCTGGAATCACGTCATATGCTGAAAGTACGAGGCGGGATCTTCAAAAGCTACGACTCCTTAGCTTCTGAAATTCAAACCTTATTAAGTAAAGCTAGTAATAAAAAGACCGCTGTGAAATTTGATCATCATAAGCAAAGGTTCGTGTTTACGGGGGAAGAAGGTTTAAGAATAATGTTCAAAAGCCCTCTAGCGTTTGTTTTAGGAACTAACCATGAACATTGGATAGCACTGAAACCGGAAGGTGTCATTGCCCCCCACCCCGCTGACAAGAGAGCTGGACGTTACCACATGTTTGTTTACACTGATTTAATTCACCACCAGACGATCGGAGACGCATTCGCGCCCATGCTTAGAACAATCGCTATCGAGGGTGAATACGGTGATGTTGTTTGCAAGACATTTAATCCTGTTTACTATTTAAAAGTAAGCCGCAGGCATATTGAGACCATTACGATCAGTCTACGGTCAGATCAAAACACTCCGTTAGATTTCGAATACGGCAAAGTAATTCTCATTCTGCATTTTAGATTGAAATAAAAATAAAATAAAAATGATGCCCTTAACTACACACCCCGACTTGAACCGTTTTATAAACTATTACGAGAACCAAGCATGTGGCTCATTTACAGGCTTTCAAGGTAGCCCGGTCCAATACGGACGAGGCCTAGGTTCTATTTTCTCTAAACTTTTCCGTTTTGTTGCACCGATGTTCAGAAGTGGATTTAACCTGGCGAAGCCACACCTCCAAAACGCTGCTAAAAACATAGCTTCAGATGTAGCGGGCCGGGTTATACAGAGAATACAACGGAAACCGGAAACAACGCAAGAAGGCTCGGGACTTGTAGTTTTATCACGCAGAGGCCTGCATCCTGGTGGGCGGAGGAAGAGAGCTGTTAAGAATAAAAAGAAAAGGCGCTCTACCAGCCGCAAGTCAGTCGTCAGACGAAAGCGTTCGAAACGGAGTACAGATATATTCTCTTGAAAGAAATGGCCCTCCTCCACTATCGCTCACAAGAATGTGTTCTGAGTGAGTTAGATTTGTTTACAGCGCCATTGACACAATTATCTATCGAGGACAATCAATATGTAGAGATTCAGCCTTTATCCGCTATATTGGACCAAGGTCCAATTGAATTTTTCATCCCTGGAGACGGTTCAAAATATCTGGATTTATCTGATACGCTACTTCACCTACGTTTAAAACTTACACGGAGAGATGGGAGTAATTTACCACCGAATGAACCTGTAAGCTTAATCAACTTCCCGCTAAATACAATTTTCGGTCAAGTCGATATATCTCTCGGAGATCGGCTCATATCACAATCCAGCGCTACACATGGTTATAGGTCTATTATAGAATTGTTACTAAACTTTTCAAAAAGCTCGTTAGAGTCACAATTCACAGCCTGTATGTTTGCAAAAGATACAAGCGGGCGTATGGATTCCATCGCTTTCGAAGGGGCGGGAGTGAATGAGGGCTTACTCAAGCGCGCACAGCGGGTAGCCGGGTCACGCGAGTTCCATCTCCTAGGCCCGCTTCATGCCGACATATTTTTTTCTGAGCGCCATCTGTTGAATAACGTGGATCTTCGTGTGAAGCTGACTAGAGCCCCTGATGATTTCTGTATCATGAGCCCTCCTGACAGTGATTCTTGTCTTAAGATACTTGGAGCTTCACTGTTTGTAAAAAAAAGTTACAGTGTCCCCAGCAGTGGCTTTGGGTCACGCGTCCGCTTTACTTAAAAACAATGCCCTTTATCCACTTACAAGGGTGAATATTAAATCTTTTTCCATACCTCAAAACTCACGGATTTGCCACCAAGACAATCTCTTCCTAGGACATATACCCAAACAAATTGTAATAGGTTTGGTCAATCACAACAGTTTTACAGGGCGTCGTGATTTGAACCCCTTTAATTTTTTTCATCACGATGTCGAGTATCTGGCTTTGAGCCATGAGGGCCGTCAGATTCCGGCTAAAGCTTTTCAACCCAATTTCGAGGCTGGGATATGTACACGGGAATTCCATAATTTATACACCGCATCTGGACGTTTTTTAAAAGATTTACCTCTATGTATCGATCAACAAGATTTTAATCACGGCTACTCCCTTTTTGTTTTCAATCTAAATCAAGCAGATGACTCAGGAGCTTTATCGACGATTAGCAATGGTGTATTAAGACTTGATATGCGCTTCCGTGTGCCCCTCCCACACACAGCTACTCTTATTGTGTATGCAGCTTATGATTCAATTATAGAAATCAATGCAAAGAGAGAGGTCTTGATGGATTATTACTAACAAGATGAACGGACGCGAACTAGATTTGATCATGACTCGAAAACAAAGATCCCTTTTCGGAGGGGTGTTTGCATCGGATGAGATCGGTGACATCAAAGACACACACCCTAAGCATTATATTGTGAATACCGACCCCCGCCATCTTCCAGGGGAGCATTGGCTCGCCATAACACTGGAAAGCGACGGAACCGCCTCATTCTTTGATCCTTTTGGTTTACCACCGAATAACCCATACTACCCATCTACTATATATGAATTCCTGAAAAAACGCTCGAGTCGTATAACATACCACAACAGACAACTCCAACACGAACTGACGGACACCTGCGGGCAGCATTGCGTGTATTATTTGTGTCAACGCGGATACGGCCTTACCTACCTGGAGGTGTTATCTCATTACACTACTGACCCTTTAAAAAACGATGTTATGGTCCGCAATTTTGTCAAAAAACTACAAAGGCCAGATCGGATGTGTGGAGGACAGATAGCTTGCTCGCTGCATAAATTTAAAAAATGCTATTGTTTGAAACAATAGCAGCTGACAGACTGCTTATTGTGGTCTCGGTCTGCTCCAGTCAGCACAATGCCGTCTCGTCGTTCGCTGGCTGCATAGCAATGGTCAGCCTGTACTGTAATGGAACAGACAGTACAGCCAAGTGCAGAGCTTTATTGTGGGGAGAAAGGGGAACAGTGGGGCGCTGGAGCGGCGATCGGACAGGGGGGGTTATTGTCCAGTGGGAGTTGCTGCATGACGAACCTGGTGGAATAGCACTCTGCTGGGCTTCTCACGGGATCGGGTCGGACTGGGAAGACTTCTGGAAGAGTAACTGGCAGCACGGACAGATAGGCTAGACAGACAATTCAGAGGGTGTACCAAAATGGTAAGGTGAGTCAGGCTGACAGCGACGGGTGAACGAAGTGGCATCACAAGACAGGCTGACACGAGGGTTTGCACTGGCTGCACTGATACAGCGCACTCAATGAGCCCGCGACAGGTGGCGGCGATTCCGCTGATAGGAGGGGCACGGTCGAGTAGCAGGTGGCGTAATCACGTGACAGCACCCTCCTAACTGTGAGGTGGATGCACTAACCACTGCACCACCGAGCTGCCTACACTGGTAGACAATCGCTGATAAAAGACATACTGATGACATAAGCACAACTCAATAGGCTTCTAGAAAAGGCTGCCACTCACAACGGCGGCACAAAAGAAAACCAACAAGTGTGACAAGTTACAAGTCATCAAAGGCAAAGCAACAAAGACAATATGCAGGGAGAAAAGAAAAAAACACTAACTACAGGCCAGCTGGTGAAAGGCCTAAATAACGTAAATGATGTCAATGTCGTAAATGATCCAGAGGTCCGCCACACAGCCCCCCTTAATACCCAGAAGAACACTTCAAAACACACAAAAAGGCACCACAGGGTCCACCAACCAGTTTAAAGACAATGTTGTTGACTTCATGCAAAACACTCCCGCTTTTTCTTCATAGGCACCACCATAATCAATAAAAAGTGAATCCTTAGCGGGGCTACTTTAAAAGAACACAAAAACAAATGTGATTTTCACTAACTTGCCCATTTTATGTATTTTTTGATTAGGAAAATGAAAAAAGTTAGAATTTTCTATTTTATTCATTAATTTTGGATAAATAATTGATCAACTAATAGTTTAAGATATGCACTCTTTTAAGGAGAAATATAGGCACACGCCCCTCCCCTCCATGCGTTGGTTCTATGATGTCACTGAGGGAAGGGATTGCAATTTCCCCCATTGGAAATCACTGTACATTGGAAATCATTGTACATACATACATACATACATACATACAGACATACATACATACATACATACATACATACATACATACATACATACATACATGCATGCATACATGCATGCATGCATGCATGCATGCATGCATGCATGCATACATACATACATACATACATACATACATACATACATACATACATACATAATGTCAAAATGACCCTAAGCCTCCTCACTGAGCGGCTTGTAGGCTGATGCGTTCCAAGGCAAGCCTCCTGGCTGAGCAGCAAGCTGTTGGGTCTTCAACATTTACAAAGAATTTCACAGAGGCGGAGAGTTGTCTTCAATGGCCGCAAAGCTTCATTTGCAAAAGGACGGTGATTAAACAACAGCAAGTGTTGCTCAAAAACTGTGCCCTTCTTCAGGCTGGCCGCTTTTTATTGAGTAAATACAATGGGTGGGGTTTACACAAATGTACAGCTTCTCATTTGTTCACAGCAGTCAGTTTAACACATGAGAAAGAAAACACAGATGTTATTACTTAAGGGGAGCAGTATAGACCTCTCAACGGTGTCATCATTCAAATCCAGGATGTTCTTGCTTAACGACTCAGGACTGTAAACATATATATCTCGACTCATGGCTCCAGACATGACTGTAAACATAGATATCTCGAGTCATGGCTCCAGACATGTACATCCCAACTCATGGAAGAGCAA
>NW_028232166.1:110000-128805 GCF_054491065.1 Syngnathus leptorhynchus | reverse complement strand
CCAGTCGGTCAGTTGGGTGAGGGGGTACTCGGAGGCCCGCCGGGAGCAGACGGGCGACCGGGGATGGGGGGCGTACGCGGGCGGGCGCCGGGAGAAGACGGCCCGTCCGGGGTCGAATCTCGGCCTGTGTTTTCGGAGCCGGCCGGGCATCACGCTCCCTCCTTGGATGGACAACATTCGTAGTTGACACTTTGTGTCATTTTATCCGAGCGGGCGGGCGCCTCGAGAGGCGGACCGTCCGGGGCGACTCTCGGCCTGTGTTTTCGGAGCCGGCCGGGCCTCACGCTCCCTCCTTGGATGGACAACATTCGTAGTTGACACTTTGTGTCATTTTATCCGAGCGGGCGGGCGCCGCGAGGCGGACCGTCCGGGGCGACTCTCGGCCTGTGTTTTCGGAGCCGGCCGGGCCTCACGCTCCCTCCTTGGATGGACAACATTCGTAGTTGACACTTTGTGTCATTTTATCCGAGCGGGCGGGCGCCGCGAGGCGGACCGTCCGGGGCGACTCTCGGCCTGTGTTTAAGGAGCCGGCCGGGCATCACGCTCCTTCCTTGGATGGACAACATTCGCAGTTGACACTTTGTGTCATTTTATCCGAGCAGACGGGCGCCGCGAGGCGGACCGTCCGGGGCGACTCTCGGCCTGTGTTTTCGGAGCCGGCCGGGCATCACGCTCCCTCCTTGGATGGACAACATTCGTAGTTGACACTTTGTGTCATTTTATCCGAGCAGACGGGCGCCGCGAGGCGACCGTCCGGGGCGACTCTCGGCCTGTGTTTAAGGAGCCGGCCGGGCATCACGCTCCTTCCTTGGATGGACAACATTCGTAGTTGACACTTTGTGTCATTTTATCCGAGCGGGCGGGCGCCGCGAGGCGGACCGTCCGGGGCGACTCTCGGCCTGTGTTTAAGGAGCCGGCCGGGCATCACGCTCCTTCCTTGGATGGACAACATTCGCAGTTGACACTTTGTGTCATTTTATCCGAGCAGACGGGCGCCGCGAGGCGGACCGTCCGGGGCGACTCTCGGCCTGTGTTTTCGGAGCCGGCCGGGCATCACGCTCCCTCCTTGGATGGACAACATTCGTAGTTGACACTTTGTGTCATTTTATCCGAGCAGACGGGCGCCGCGAGGCGGACCGTCCGGGGCGACTCTCGGCCTGTGTTTAAGGAGCCGGCCGGGCATCACGCTCCTTCCTTGGATGGACAACATTCGTAGTTGACACTTTGTGTCATTTTATCCGAGCGGGCGGGCGCCGCGAGGCGGACCGTCCGGGGCGACTCTCGGCCTGTGTTTAAGGAGCCGGCCGGGCATCACGCTCCTTCCTTGGATGGACAACATTCGCAGTTGACACTTTGTGTCATTTTATCCGAGCAGACGGGCGCCGCGAGGCGGACCGTCCGGGGCGACTCTCGGCCTGTGTTTAAGGAGCCGGCCGGGCATCACGCTCCTTCCTTGGATGGACAACATTCGCAGTTGACACTTTGTGTCATTTTATCCGAGCAGACGGGCGCCGCGAGGCGGACCGTCCGGGGCGACTCTCGGCCTGTGTTTAAGGAGCCGGCCGGGCCTCAAGCTCCCTCCTTGGATGGACAACATTCGTAGTTGACACTTTGTGTCATTTTATCCGAGCGGGCGGGCGCCGCGAGGCGGACCGTCCGGGGCGACTCTCGGCCTGTGTTTAAGGAGCCGGCCGGGCATCACGCTCCTTCCTTGGATGGACAACATTCGCAGTTGACACTTTGTGTCATTTTATCCGAGCAGACGGGCGCCGCGAGGCGGACCGTCCGGGGCGACTCTCGGCCTGTGTTTTCGGAGCCGGCCGGGCATCACGCTCCCTCCTTGGATGGACAACATTCGTAGTTGACACTTTGTGTCATTTTATCCGAGCAGACGGGCGCCGCGAGGCGGACCGTCCGGGGCGACTCTCGGCCTGTGTTTAAGGAGCCGGCCGGGCATCACGCTCCTTCCTTGGATGGACAACATTCGCAGTTGACACTTTGTGTCATTTTGTTCGGCCTGTGTTTAAGGAGGCGGCCGTCCTCCACTCGGTCCGTGTTTAAGGAGCGACACTCGCGCTCCGGTTCGGCCTGTATTTAGGGAGGCGGCCGTCCTCCGCTTGGTCTGTGTTAAGGGCGACACTCTGTCCATGTTTGAGGAGCCTGGCCCTGACGCTCCTCTCCGGCCTGTGTTTAAGGAGGCGGCCGTCCTCCCCTTGGTCCGTGTTAAGGGCGACACTCGGTCCATGTTTGAGGAGCCTGGCCCTGACGCTCCTCTCCGGCCTGTGTTTAAGGAGGCGGCCGTCCTCCCCTTGGTCCGTGTTAAGGGCGACACTCGGTCCATGTTTGAGGAGCCTGGCCCTGACGCTCCTCTCCGGCCTGTGTTTAAGGAGGCGGCCGTCCTCCCCTTGGTCCGTGTTAAGGGCGACACTCGGTCCATGTTTGAGGAGCCTGGCCCTGACGCTCCTCTCCGGCCTGTGTTTAAGGAGGCGGCCGTCCTCCCCTTGGTCCGTGTTAAGGGCGACACTCGGTCCATGTTTAAGGAGCGGCCCTCGCGCTCCGGTTCGGCCTGTATTTAGGGAGGCGGCCGTCCTCCGCTTGGTCTGTGTTAAGGGCGACACTCGGTCCGTGTTTAAGGAGCCGGCCCTGACGCTCCTCTTCGGCCTGTGTTTAAGGAGGCGGCCGTCCTCCACTTCCTTCCATGCACCACCACATTCGCAGTTGACACTTTGCCATTTTTTCAGAGAGGTGACACTTAGTCGTTTTTTCGAAAGTTGACACTTAGTCGTTTTTTCGAAAGTTGACACTTTGCCGTTTTTTCAGAGAGGCGACACTTAGTCGTTTTTTCGAAAGTTGACACTTAGCCGTTTTTTCGAAAGTTGACACTTAGCCGTTTTTTCGAAAGTTGACACTTAGCCGTTTTTTCGAAAGTTGACACTTAGTCACTTTTTCGCCACAGTGACACCTCCAGCGCGTGCCACGGCGCTTTTCAGGTCTTCTATCCGACCTTGTGCTGTCGAGGACGGCGTGTCCGACGCCGTGGGGAGACCAGCACCATCTCCTCCATACTCGTAAACGGGGTGCTTTGGAAAACGGGGGGAAAGTCGATGAGTACACTGACTACTGGGACCATTTCATTGTACTCTGGCGCACCTGAAGACCAAAAAAGGTACTGCACCTTAGCCCGGGTACCTCACCCCCTGGTACCTCGAGGAGAACTTAGAAAAATTTCGACAAATTTTTGGTGAGCTCCAGGGAGAGAGGCTGATTTTTCGCTTTTTGAGGCCGACCGCCGAACCGGCGCGGGGCGGACTCACAAGCCCCGCAGAGCCGTGGGCACTTAGTCGTTTTTTCAGAGAGGCGACACTTAGTCGTTTTTTCAGAGGCGACACTTAGTCGTTTTTTCGAAAGTTGACACTTAGCCGTTTTTTCGAAAGTCGACACTTAGCCGTTTTTTTGGAAAGTTGACACTTAGTCGTTTTTTCGAAAGTTGACACTTAGTCGTTTTTTCGCCACAATTGGCTCTGAGCTCCAGGGGGAGAGCCTGGTTTTGCCTTATTTCAGGCCGGCTGGGGAACCGGCGCGGGTCGGATGCACGAGCCCGGCAGAGCCGTGGGCACTTAGAAAATTTTCGCCGATTAAGCTGGGACCTCCAGGCGGAGACCGGCATTCCTCGTCCTCGGGGTTCGACCCAGGAACCGGCGCTGGGCAGACGCCGTAGCCACGCAGAGCCGTGGGCACTTAGAAAATATTCGCCAAGTTGGCTCTGAGCTCCAGGCGGAGAGGCTGGTTTTGCCTTATTTCAGGCCGGCTGGGGAACCGGCGCGGGTCGGATGCACGAGCCCGCAGAGCCGTGGGCACTTTGCCATTTTCTCAGAGTCGACACTTAGTCGTTTTTTCAGAGAGGCGACACTCTGTCGTTTTTTCGAAAGTTGACACTTTGCCGTTTTTTCAGAGAGGCGACACTTAGCCGTTTTTTCAGAGATGTGACACTTAGCCGTTTTTTCAGAGATGTGACACTTAGCCGTTTTTTCAGAGATGTGACACTTTGCCGTTTTTTCGAAAGTTGACACTTAGCCGTTTTTTCGAAAGTCGACACTTAGCCGTTTTTTCAGAGATGTGACACTTTGCCGTTTTTTCGAAAGTTGACACTTAGCCGTTTTTTCGAAAGTTGACACTTAGTCGTTTTTTCAGAGATGTGACACTTAGAAACTTTTTGCCAAGTTGGCTGTGAGCTCCAGGAGGAGACCGTTATTTTTCGTCATTCGAGGCCGACTGCGGAACCGGCGCTGGGCGGACGCCAAAGCTCGGCAGGGCCGTGGGCACTTAGAAACTTTTTGCCAAGTTGGCTGTGAGCTCCAGGAGGAGACCGTTATTTTTCGTCATTCGAGGCCGACTGCGGAACCGGCGCTGGGCGGACGCCAAAGCTCGGCAGGGCCGTGGGCACTTAGAAACTTTTTGCCAAGTTGGCTGTGAGCTCCAGGAGGAGACCGTTATTTTTCGTCATTCGAGGCCGACTGCGGAACCGGCGCTGAGCGGACGCCAAAGTTCGGCAGGGCCGTGGGCACTTAGAAACTTTTTGCCAAGTTGGCTGTGAGCTCCAGGAGGAGACCGTTATTTTTCGTCATTCGAGGCCGACTGCGGAACCGGCGCTGAGCGGACGCCAAAGTTCGGCAGGGCCGTGGGCACTTAGAAACTTTTTGCCAAGTTGGCTGTGAGCTCCAGGAGGAGACCGTTATTTTTCGTCATTCGAGGCCGACTGCGGAACCGGCGCTGGGCGGACGCCAAAGCTCGGCAGGGCCGTGGGCACTTAGAAACTTTTTGCCAAGTTGGCTGTGAGCTCCAGGAGGAGACCGTCATTTTTCGTCATTCGAGGCCGACTGCGGCACCGGCGCTGAGCGGACGCCAAAGCTCGGCAGGGCCGTGGGCACTTAGAAACTTTTTGCCAAGTTGGCTGTGAGCTCCAGGAGGAGACCGTTATTTTTCGTCATTCGAGGCCGACTGCGGAACCGGCGCTGGGCGGACGCCAAAGCTCGGCAGGGCCGTGGGCACTTAGAAACTTTTTGCCAAGTTGGCTGTGAGCTCCAGGAGGAGACCGTCATTTTTCGTCATTCGAGGCCGACTGCGGCACCGGCGCTGAGCGGACGCCAAAGCTCGGCAGGGCCGTGGGCACTTTGCCACTTTTTCGCCACAATTGGCTGTGAGCTCCAGGAGGAGACCGTTATTTTTCGTCATTCTAGGCCGGTTGCAGAACCGGCGCGGCTCGGATGCACGAGCCCGCAGAGCCGTGGGCACTTAGAAAAATTTCAGAGAGGCGACACTTTGCCATTTTTTCAGAGAGGTGACACTTAGTCGTTTTTTCGAAAGTTGACACTTAGCCGTTTTTTCGAAAGTTGACACTTAGTCGTTTTTTCGAAAGTTGACACTTAGTCGTTTTTTCGCCAAAGTGCCCACCTCCAGCGCGTGCCACGGCGCTTTCCAGGTCTTCTATCCGACCTTGTGCTGTCGAGGACGGCGTGTCCGACGCCGTGGGGAGACCAGCACCATCTCCTCCATACTCGTAAACGAGGTGCTTTGGAAAACGGGGGGAAAGTCGATGAGTACACTGACTACTGGGACCATTTCATTGTACTCTGGCGCACCTGAAGACCAAAAAAGGTACTGCACCTTAGCCCGGGTACCTCACCCCCTGGTACCTCGAGGTGAGCTCCAGGGAGAGAGGCTGATTTTTTGCTTTTTGAGGCCGACCACCGAACCGGCGCGGGGCGGACTCACAAGCCCCGCAGAGCCGTGGGCACTTAGTCGTTTTTTCGAAAGTTGACACTTAGTCGTTTTTTCGCCGATTTTGCTGGGACCTCCAGGCGAGGACCGGCGTTTTTCGTCTTCCGGGTCCGACCCGGGAACCAGCGCCGAGCGGACACATTCGCTCGCTAGTGCCGTTGGCACTTAGAAAATTTTTCGTTTGTCATGAGCTCCGGGCGGAGACCGGCGTTTTTCGTCTTCCGGGTCCGACCCGGGAACCAGCGCCGAGCGGACACATTCGCTCGCAAGTGCCGTTGGCACTTAGAAAATTTTTCGTTTGTCATGAGCTCCGGGCGGAGAGCGGCGTTTTTCGTCTTCCGGGTTCGACCCGGGAACCAGCGCCGAGCGGACACATTCGCTCGCTAGTGCCGTTGGCACTTAGAAAATTTTTCGTTTGTCATGAGCTCCGGGCGGAGACCGGCGTTTTTTGTCTTCCGGGTTCGACCCGGGAACCAGCGCCGAGCGGACACATTCGCTCGCTAGTGCCGTTGGCACTTAGAAAATTTTTCGTTTGTCATGAGCTCCGGGCGGAGAGCGGCGTTTTTCGTCTTCCGGGTTCGACCCGGGAACCAGCGCCGAGCGGACACATTCGCTCGCTAGTGCCGTTGGCACTTAGAAAATTTTTCGTTTGTCATGAGCTCCGGGCGGAGAGCGGCGTTTTTCGTCTTCCGGGTTCGACCCGGGAACCAGCGCCGAGCGGACACATTCGCTCGCTAGTGCCGTTGGCACTTAGAAAATTTTTCGTTTGTCATGAGCTCCGGGCGGAGAGCGGCGTTTTTCGTCTTCCGGGTTCGACCCGGGAACCAGCGCCGAGCGGACACATTCGCTCGCTAGTGCCGTTGGCACTTAGAAAATTTTTCGTTTGTCATGAGCTCCGGGCGGAGACCGGCATTTTTCGTCATTCGAGGCCGACGGGGGAACCAGCCGGAGCGGACACGTTTGCTCGGAAGAGCCGTTGGCACTTAGAAAAAATTCCGTGTCTCGTGAGCTCCAGGGGGGACAGGCTGGTTTTATTCATCCGTAGCCGACATGGGAACCAGCGCGGAGCGGATTGGTGTTGCGCTGCCATATACCTCATCTCTCTCAAGAGTCCCCCCCTTATACGTGCCGATGGTGTTTTGGAAAACGGGGGGTAACTGGATGAGTACACTGACTAGTGGGACCAAGTACACTAATAGCCCCTGGTACCTAAAATGGAAGTATAGAGGCCGACTTTCGGGCAAGATCACGCCGGGTTAGGCTTCCAGGACCTCGGCTAAGCAATTTTAACGGGTTGCCCGGTTCTTTTTTGAACCAGCCCGGTTCTTTTTTTTTATCCAGCCCGGTTCTTTTTACACTTCCAGCTGGAGCTCGGGAGCGGCTTTTTGCACAAGATCACGCCGTGTTAGGCTTCCAGGACCTCAGCTAAGCAATTTTAACGGGTCGCCCGGTTCTTTTTTGATCCAGCCCGGTTCTTTTTTTTATCCAGCCTGGTTCTTTTTACACTTCCAGCTGGAGCTCGGGAGCGGCTTTTTGCACAAGAACACGCCGTGTTAGGCTTCCAGGACCTCGGCTAAGCAATTTTAACGGGTCGCCCGGTTCTTTTTTGATCCAGCCCGGTTCTTTTTTTTATCCAGCCTGGTTCTTTTTACACTTCCAGCTGGAGCTCGGGAGCGGCTTTTTGCACAAGAACACGCCGTGTTAGGCTTCCAGGACCTCGGCTAAGCAATTTTAACGGGTCGCCCGGTTCTTTTTTGATCCAGCCCGGTTCTTTTTTTTATCCAGCCTGGTTCTTTTTACACTTCCAGCTGGAGCTCGGGAGCGGCTTTTTGCACAAGATCACGCCGTGTTAGGCTTCCAGGACCTCGGCTAAGCAATTTTAACGGGTCGCCCGGTTCTTTTTTTTTATCCAGCCCGGTTCTTTTTTTATCCAGCCCGGTTCTTTTTACACTTCCAGCTGGAGCTCGGGAGCGGCTTTTTGCACAAGATCACGCCGTGTTAGGCTTCCAGGACCTCGGCTAAGCAATTTTAACGGGTCGCCCGGTTCTTTTTTGATCCAGCCCGGTTCTTTTTTTTATCCAGCCTGGTTCTTTTTACACTTCCAGCTGGAGCTCGGGAGCGGCTTTTTGCACAAGAACACGCCGTGTTAGGCTTCCAGGACCTCGGCTAAGCAATTTTAACGGGTTGCCCGGTTCTTTTTTGAACCAGCCCGGTTCTTTTTTTTATCCAGCCTGGTTCTTTTTACACTTCCAGCTGGAGCTCGGGAGCGGCTTTTTGCACAAGAACACGCCGTGTTAGGCTTCCAGGACCTCGGCTAAGCAATTTTAACGGGTCGCCCGGTTCTTTTTTGATCCAGCCCGGTTCTTTTTTTTATCCAGCCTGGTTCTTTTTACACTTCCAGCTGGAGCTCGGGAGCGGCTTTTTGCACAAGATCACGCCGTGTTAGGCTTCCAGGACCTCGGCTAAGCAATTTTAACGGGTCGCCCGGTTCTTTTTTTTATCCAGCCCGGTTCTTTTTTTTATCCAGCCCGGTTCTTTTTACACTTCCAGCTGGAGCTCGGGAGCG
Organism: Syngnathus leptorhynchus; assembly: GCF_054491065.1. NCBI lineage: Eukaryota > Metazoa > Chordata > Actinopteri > Syngnathiformes > Syngnathidae > Syngnathus > Syngnathus leptorhynchus. The sequence continues at coordinate 120,461 of NW_028232166.1, read as the reverse complement.
GCTTTTTGCACAAGATCACGCCGTGTTAGGCTTCCAGGACCTCGGCTAAGCAATTTTAACGGGTCGCCCGGTTCTTTTTTGATCCAGCCCGGTTCTTTTTTTTATCCAGCCTGGTTCTTTTTACACTTCCAGCTGGAGCTCGGGAGCGGCTTTTTGCACAAGAACACGCCGTGTTAGGCTTCCAGGACCTCGGCTAAGCAATTTTAACGGGTTGCCCGGTTCTTTTTTGAACCAGCCCGGTTCTTTTTTTTATCCAGCCTGGTTCTTTTTACACTTCCAGCTGGAGCTCGGGAGCGGCTTTTTGCACAAGAACACGCCGTGTTAGGCTTCCAGGACCTCGGCTAAGCAATTTTAACGGGTCGCCCGGTTCTTTTTTGATCCAGCCCGGTTCTTTTTTTTATCCAGCCTGGTTCTTTTTACACTTCCAGCTGGAGCTCGGGAGCGGCTTTTTGCACAAGATCACGCCGTGTTAGGCTTCCAGGACCTCGGCTAAGCAATTTTAACGGGTCGCCCGGTTCTTTTTTTTATCCAGCCCGGTTCTTTTTTTATCCAGCCCGGTTCTTTTTACACTTCCAGCTGGAGCTCGGGAGCGGCTTTTTGCACAAGATCACGCCGTGTTAGGCTTCCAGGACCTCGGCTAAGCAATTTTAACGGGTCGCCCGGTTCTTTTTTGATCCAGCCCGGTTCTTTTTTTTATCCAGCCTGGTTCTTTTTACACTTCCAGCTGGAGCTCGGGAGCGGCTTTTTGCACAAGAACACGCCGTGTTAGGCTTCCAGGACCTCGGCTAAGCAATTTTAACGGGTCGCCCGGTTCTTTTTTTTATCCAGCCCGGTTCTTTTTTTATCCAGCCCGGTTCTTTTTACACTTCCAGCTGGAGCTCGGGAGCGGCTTTTTGCACAAGATCACGCCGTGTTAGGCTTCCAGGACCTCGGCTAAGCAATTTTAACGGGTCGCCCGGTTCTTTTTTGATCCAGCCCGGTTCTTTTTTTTATCCAGCCCGGTTCTTTTTACACTTCCAGCTGGAGCTTGGGAGCGGCTTTTTGCACAAGAACACGCCGTGTTAGGCTTCCAGGACCTCGGCTAAGCAATTTTAACGGGTCGCCCGGTTCTTTTTTGATCCAGCCCGGTTCTTTTTACACTTCCAGCTGGAGCTCGGGAGCGGCTTTTTGCACAAGATCACGCCGGGTTAGGCTTCCAGGACCTCGGCTAAGCAATTTTAACGGGCCGCCCGGTTCTTTTTTTTTATCCAGCCCGGTTCTTTTTTTTATCCAGCCTGGTTCTTTTTACACTTCCAGCTGGAGCTCGGGAGCGGCTTTTTGCACAAGATCACGCCGTGTTAGGCTTCCAGGACCTCGGCTAAGCAATTTTAACGGGTCGCCCGGTTCTTTTTTGATCCAGCCCGGTTCTTTTTCCACTTCCAGCTGGAGCTCAGCAGCGGCTTTTTGCACAAGATCACGCCGGGTTAGGCTTCCAGGACCTCGGCTAAGCACTTCTAACGGGTCGCCCGGTTCTTTTTTTGAACCAGCCCGGTTCTTTTTACACTTCCAGCTGGAGCTCAGCAGCGGCTTTTTGCACAAGATCACGCCGGGTTAGGGTTCCAGGACCTCGGCTAAGCAATTTTAAAGGGCCGCCCGGTTCTTTTTTTGATCCAGCCCGGTTCTTTTTACACTTCCAGCTGGAGCTCAGCAGCGGCTTTTTGCACAAGATCACGCCGGGTTAGGCTTCCAGGACCTCGGCTAAGCACTTCTAACGGGCCCTGGTCCACCCCTGCCAGTGCATTTCAAAACTTGGCATTAATTTCGACCTAAGAGACGAAGTCTGATTTTTTTCTACCACTTGGGCGGCCTTTTTGCACCCAGAACACCCGCACCGGCACCATAAATTCGAAGGGTGCCGAGTGCGTCGGCGCAGATTCTGCGACGGAGTGACACTTCCCTCTTGTGGACATTCGGCGGTAGGTGAAATGCGCACTCGGTCTTCTCTTTTCTTTTCCTTCCAGTGAAACTTTGGCAACATTCTGCGAGCTGCTGGCTTCCAGAACCTCGGCCAAGCAGGTGGAGGATTTTTTTCCACTTCCAGCTGGAGGTGAGGAGGGACTTTTTGGGCAAGATCACGCCGACTTAGCAAGCAAGGTGGAAGTGCCAGCATGCTCCGTGGCTGGAAGTGTGGATGTGCCAGCACCCTCCCTGCCTATGGAAGTGTGGAGCTCCAGCACCCTCCCTGCCTATGGAAGTGTGGAGCTCCAGCACCCTCCCTGCCTATGGAAGTGTGGAGCTCCAGCACCCTCCCTGCCTATGGAAGTGTGGAGCTCCAGCACCCTCCCTGCCTATGGAAGTGTGGAGCTCCAGCACCCTCCCTGCCTATGGAAGTGTGGAGCTCCAGCACCCTCCCTGCCTATGGAAGTGTGGAGCTCCAGCACCCTCCCTGCCTATGGAAGTGTGGAGCTCCAGCACCCTCCCTGCCTATGGAAGTGTGGAGCTCCAGCACCCTCCCTGCCTATGGAAGTGTGGAGCTCCAGCACCCTCCCTGCCTATGGAAGTGTGGAGCTCCAGCACCCTCCCTGCCTATGGAAGTGTGGAGCTCCAGCACCCTCCCTGCCTATGGAAGTGTGGAGCTCCAGCACCCTCCCTGCCTATGGAAGTGTGGAGCTCCAGCACCCTCCCTGCCTATGGAAGTGTGGAGCTCCAGCACCCTCCCTGCCTATGGAAGTGTGGAGCTCCAGCACCCTCCCTGCCTATGGAAGTGTGGAGCTCCAGCACCCTCCCTGCCTATGGAAGTGTGGAGCTCCAGCACCCTCCCTGCCTATGGAAGTGTGGAGCTCCAGCACCCTCCCTGCCTATGGAAGTGTGGAGCTCCAGCACCCTCCCTGCCTATGGAAGTGTGGAGCTCCAGCACCCTCCCTGCCTATGGAAGTGTGGAGCTCCAGCACCCTCCCTGCCTATGGAAGTGTGGAGCTCCAGCACCCTCCCTGCCTATGGAAGTGTGGAGCTCCAGCACCCTCCCTGCCTATGGAAGTGTGGAGCTCCAGCACCCTCCCTGCCTATGGAAGTGTGGAGCTCCAGCACCCTCCCTGCCTATGGAAGTGTGGAGCTCCAGCACCCTCCCTGCCTATGGAAGTGTGGAGCTCCAGCACCCTCCCTGCCTATGGAAGTGTGGAGCTCCAGCACCCTCCCTGCCTATGGAAGTGTGGAGCTCCAGCACCCTCCCTGCCTATGGAAGTGTGGAGCTCCAGCACCCTCCCTGCCTATGGAAGTGTGGAGCTCCAGCACCCTCCCTGCCTATGGAAGTGTGGAGCTCCAGCACCCTCCCTGCCTATGGAAGTGTGGAGCTCCAGCACCCTCCCTGCCTATGGAAGTGTGGAGCTCCAGCACCCTCCCTGCCTATGGAAGTGTGGAGCTCCAGCACCCTCCCTGCCTATGGAAGTGTGGAGCTCCAGCACCCTCCCTGCCTATGGAAGTGTGGAGCTCCAGCACCCTCCCTGCCTATGGAAGTGTGGAGCTCCAGCACCCTCCCTGCCTATGGAAGTGTGGAGCTCCAGCACCCTCCCTGCCTATGGAAGTGTGGAGCTCCAGCACCCTCCCTGCCTATGGAAGTGTGGAGCTCCAGCACCCTCCCTGCCTATGGAAGTGTGGAGCTCCAGCACCCTCCCTGCCTATGGAAGTGTGGAGCTCCAGCACCCTCCCTGCCTATGGAAGTGTGGAGCTCCAGCACCCTCCCTGCCTATGGAAGTGTGGAGCTCCAGCACCCTCCCTGCCTATGGAAGTGTGGAGCTCCAGCACCCTCCCTGCCTATGGAAGTGTGGAGCTCCAGCACCCTCCCTGCCTATGGAAGTGTGGAGCTCCAGCACCCTCCCTGCCTATGGAAGAGCCACCTCCGCGGGCATGCTGCTCAACCACGCCGGCCCAGAGTTCCAGCCGCTCGGCTACACTCTCTCACAAGCCCCGCCTGGAGCTCCCCAGCCCACCCCTGGTACCTCAACTACCGAGGCCAGCCGCTCGACCAGGCCGGCCCAGAGTTCCAGCCGCTCGGCTTCACTCTCTCACAAGCCCCGCCTGGAGCTCCCCAGCCCGCCCCTGGTACCTCAACTACCGAGGCCAGCCGCTCGACCAGGCCGGCCGAGAGTTCCAGCCGCTCGGCTTCACTCTCTCACAAGACCCGCCTGGAGCTCCCCGCCCCACCCCTGGTACCTCAACTACCGAGGCCAGCCGCTCGACCACGCCGGCGCAGAGTTCCAGCCGCTCGGATAAGCTCTGTCACTCACCCGCCGCGCAGCCACCGGTAACGGGGAAATGTCGCCGCCTGGCGGACACGCCGTTGTAAATGAATGGGCTTTCGCACTTAGTGCAATTTTCGCCAACTCTCTGACTGGAGCTATGGAAGTATGGAGCTATGGAGCCACCAGCCACCCAGGCTGGAGCTATGGAGCCATGGAGCTCTGGTGCTATGGAGCTCTGGAGGTATGGAGCTATGGAGCTATGGAGCTATGGAGCTATGGAGCCCTGGAGCTCTGGAGGTATGGAGCTATGGTGCTATGGAGCTCTGAAGCCATGGAGCTCTGGTGCTATGGAGCTCTGGAGCTCTGGAGGTATGGAGCTCTGGAGGTATGGAGCTATGGAGCCCTGGAGCCCTGGAGCTATGGAGCTATGGAGCTATGGAGCTCTGGAGCTATGGAAGTATGGAGCTATGGAGCTATGGATGTATGGAGCTATGGAGCCACCAGCCAGCCAGGCTGGAGCTATGGAAGTATGGAGCCATGGAGCTCTGGAGCTATGGAAGTATGGAGCTATGGAGCTATGGAGCTCTGGAGCTATGGAGCTAAGGAAGTATGGAGCTATGGAGCTCTGGAGCTATGGAAGTATGGAGCTATGGAGCTCTGGGGCTATGGAAGTATGGAGCTATGGAAGTATGGAGTTATGGAGCTATGGAAGTATGGAGCTATGGAGCTCTGGAGCTCTGGAGCTATGGAGCCACCAGCCAGCACCCTCCGTGGCTCAACCACGCCGGCCCAGAGTTCCAGCCGCTCGGCTTCACTCTCTCACAAGCCCCGCCTGGAGCTCCCCGGCCCACCCCTGGTACCTCAACTACCGAGGCCAGCCGCTCGACCACGCCGGCGCAGAGTTCCAGCCGCTCGGATTCACTCTCTCACAAGACCCGCCTGGAGCTCCCCGCCCCACCCCTGGTACCTCAACTACCGAGGCCAGCCGCTCGACCACGCCGGCGCAGAGTTCCAGCCGCTCGGATGAGCTCTGCCACTCTCCCGCCGCGCAGCCACCGGTAACGGGGAAATGTCGCCGCCTTGTGGACACGCCGTTGTAAATGAATGGGCTTTCGCACTTAGTGCAATTTTCGCCAACTCTGTGACTGGTGCTATGGAAGTATGGAGCTCTGGTGCTATGGAGCTATGGAGCTCTGGTGCTATGGAGCTATGGAGCTCTGGTGCTATGGAGCTATGGAGCTCTGGTGCTATGGAGCTATGGAGCTCTGGTGCTATGGAGCTATGGAGCTCTGGTGCTATGGAGCTATGGAGCTCTGGTGCTATGGAGCTATGGAGCTCTGGTGCTATGGAGCTATGGAGCTCTGGTGCTATGGAGCTATGGAGCTCTGGTGCTATGGAGCTATGGAGCTCTGGTGCTATGGAGCTATGGAGCTCTGGTGCTATGGAGCTATGGAGCTATGGAGCTCTGGTGCTATGGAGCTATGGAGCTCTGGTGCTATGGAGCTATGGAGCTCTGGTGCTATGGAGCTATGGAGCTCTGGTGCTATGGAGCTCTGGTGCTATGGAGCTATGGAGCTCTGGTGCTATGGAGCTCTGGAGCTCTGGAGGTATGGAGCTATGGAGCCACCAGCCAGCACCCTCCGTGGCTGGATCAATGGAAGTGTTTTAGGTACCAGGCAGCCAAAGGGCCGAGGCCTCACGCTCGACCACGCCGGCGCAGAGTTCCAGCCGCTCGGATAAGCTCTGTCACTCACCCGCCGCGCAGCCACCGGTAACGGGGAAATGTCGCCGCCTTGTGGACACGCCGTTGTAAATGAATGGGCTTTCGCACTTAGTGCAATTTTAGCACACTCTCTGACTGGAGCTATGGAAGTATGGAGCTATGGAGCCACCAGCCACCCAGGCTGGAGCTATGGAGCTATGGAGCTCTGGTGCTATGGAGCTATGGAGCTCTGGTGCTATGGAGCTATGGAGCTCTGGTGCTATGGAGCTATGGAGCTCTGGTGCTATGGAGCTATGGAGCTCTGGTGCTATGGAGCTATGGAGCTCTGGTGCTATGGAGCTATGGAGCTCTGGTGCTATGGAGCTATGGAGCTCTGGTGCTATGGAGCTATGGAGCTCTGGTGCTATGGAGCTATGGAGCTCTGGTGCTATGGAGCTATGGAGCTCTGGTGCTATGGAGCTATGGAGCTCTGGTGCTATGGAGCTATGGAGCTCTGGTGCTATGGAGCTATGGAGCTCTGGTGCTATGGAGCTATGGAGCTCTGGTGCTATGGAGCTATGGAGCTCTGGTGCTATGGAGCTATGGAGCTCTGGTGCTATGGAGCTATGGAGCTATGGAGCTCTGGTGCTATGGAGCTATGGAGCTCTGGTGCTATGGAGCTATGGAGCTCTGGTGCTATGGAGCTATGGAGCTCTGGTGCTATGGAGCTCTGGTGCTATGGAGCTATGGAGCTCTGGTGCTATGGAGCTCTGGAGCTCTGGAGGTATGGAGCTATGGAGCCACCAGCCAGCACCCTCCGTGGCTGGATCAATGGAAGTGTTTTAGGTACCAGGCAGCCAAAGGGCCGAGGCCTCACGCTCGACCACGCCGGCGCAGAGTTCCAGCCGCTCGGATAAGCTCTGTCACTCACCCGCCGCGCAGCCACCGGTAACGGGGAAATGTCGCCGCCTTGTGGACACGCCGTTGTAAATGAATGGGCTTTCGCACTTAGTGCAATTTTAGCACACTCTCTGACTGGAGCTATGGAAGTATGGAGCTATGGAGCCACCAGCCACCCAGGCTGGAGCTATGGAGCTATGGAGCTCTGGTGCTATGGAGCTATGGAGCTCTGGTGCTATGGAGCTATGGAGCTCTGGTGCTATGGAGCTATGGAGCTCTGGTGCTATGGAGCTATGGAGCTCTGGTGCTATGGAGCTATGGAGCTCTGGTGCTATGGAGCTATGGAGCTCTGGTGCTATGGAGCTATGGAGCTCTGGTGCTATGGAGCTATGGAGCTCTGGTGCTATGGAGCTATGGAGCTCTGGTGCTATGGAGCTATGGAGCTCTGGTGCTATGGAGCTATGGAGCTATGGAGCTCTGGTGCTATGGAGCTATGGAGCTCTGGTGCTATGGAGCTATGGAGCTCTGGTGCTATGGAGCTATGGAGCTCTGGTGCTATGGAGCTCTGGTGCTATGGAGCTATGGAGCTCTGGTGCTATGGAGCTCTGGAGCTCTGGAGGTATGGAGCTATGGAGCCACCAGCCAGCACCCTCCGTGGCTGGATCAATGGAAGTGTTTTAGGTACCAGGCAGCCAAAGGGCCGAGGCCTCACGCTCGACCACGCCGGCGCAGAGTTCCAGCCGCTCGGATAAGCTCTGTCACTCACCCGCCGCGCAGCCACCGGTAACGGGGAAATGTCGCCGCCTTGTGGACACGCCGTTGTAAATGAATGGGCTTTCGCACTTAGTGCAATTTTAGCACACTCTCTGACTGGAGCTATGGAAGTATGGAGCTATGGAGCCACCAGCCACCCAGGCTGGAGCTATGGAGCTATGGAGCTCTGGTGCTATGGAGCTATGGAGCTCTGGTGCTATGGAGCTATGGAGCTCTGGTGCTATGGAGCTATGGAGCTCTGGTGCTATGGAGCTATGGAGCTCTGGTGCTATGGAGCTATGGAGCTATGGAGCTCTGGTGCTATGGAGCTATGGAGCTCTGGTGCTATGGAGCTATGGAGCTCTGGTGCTATGGAGCTATGGAGCTCTGGTGCTATGGAGCTCTGGTGCTATGGAGCTATGGAGCTCTGGTGCTATGGAGCTCTGGAGCTCTGGAGGTATGGAGCTATGGAGCCACCAGCCAGCACCCTCCGTGGCTGGATCAATGGAAGTGTTTTAGGTACCAGGCAGCCAAAGGGCCGAGGCCTCACGCTCGACCACGCCGGCGCAGAGTTCCAGCCGCTCGGATAAGCTCTGTCACTCACCCGCCGCGCAGCCACCGGTAACGGGGAAATGTCGCCGCCTTGTGGACACGCCGTTGTAAATGAATGGGCTTTCGCACTTAGTGCAATTTTAGCACACTCTCTGACTGGAGCTATGGAAGTATGGAGCTATGGAGCCACCAGCCACCCAGGCTGGAGCTATGGAGCTATGGAGCTCTGGTGCTATGGAGCTATGGAGCTCTGGTGCTATGGAGCTATGGAGCTCTGGTGCTATGGAGCTATGGAGCTCTGGTGCTATGGAGCTATGGAGCTCTGGTGCTATGGAGCTATGGAGCTCTGGTGCTATGGAGCTATGGAGCTCTGGTGCTATGGAGCTATGGAGCTCTGGTGCTATGGAGCTATGGAGCTCTGGTGCTATGGAGCTATGGAGCTCTGGTGCTATGGAGCTATGGAGCTCTGGTGCTATGGAGCTATGGAGCTATGGAGCTCTGGTGCTATGGAGCTATGGAGCTCTGGTGCTATGGAGCTATGGAGCTCTGGTGCTATGGAGCTATGGAGCTCTGGTGCTATGGAGCTCTGGTGCTATGGAGCTATGGAGCTCTGGTGCTATGGAGCTCTGGAGCTCTGGAGGTATGGAGCTATGGAGCCACCAGCCAGCACCCTCCGTGGCTGGATCAATGGAAGTGTTTTAGGTACCAGGCAGCCAAAGGGCCGAGGCCTCACGCTCGACCACGCCGGCGCAGAGTTCCAGCCGCTCGGATAAGCTCTGTCACTCACCCGCCGCGCAGCCACCGGTAACGGGGAAATGTCGCCGCCTTGTGGACACGCCGTTGTAAATGAATGGGCTTTCGCACTTAGTGCAATTTTAGCACACTCTCTGACTGGAGCTATGGAAGTATGGAGCTATGGAGCCACCAGCCACCCAGGCTGGAGCTATGGAGCTATGGAGCTCTGGTGCTATGGAGCTATGGAGCTCTGGTGCTATGGAGCTATGGAGCTCTGGTGCTATGGAGCTATGGAGCTCTGGTGCTATGGAGCTATGGAGCTCTGGTGCTATGGAGCTATGGAGCTATGGAGCTCTGGTGCTATGGAGCTATGGAGCTCTGGTGCTATGGAGCTATGGAGCTCTGGTGCTATGGAGCTATGGAGCTCTGGTGCTATGGAGCTCTGGTGCTATGGAGCTATGGAGCTCTGGTGCTATGGAGCTCTGGAGCTCTGGAGGTATGGAGCTATGGAGCCACCAGCCAGCACCCTCCGTGGCTGGATCAATGGAAGTGTTTTAGGTACCAGGCAGCCAAAGGGCCGAGGCCTCACGCTCGACCACGCCGGCGCAGAGTTCCAGCCGCTCGGATAAGCTCTGTCACTCACCCGCCGCGCAGCCACCGGTAACGGGGAAATGTCGCCGCCTTGTGGACACGCCGTTGTAAATGAATGGGCTTTCGCACTTAGTGCAATTTTAGCACACTCTCTGACTGGAGCTATGGAAGTATGGAGCTATGGAGCCACCAGCCACCCAGGCTGGAGCTATGGAGCTATGGAGCTCTGGTGCTATGGAGCTATGGAGCTCTGGTGCTATGGAGCTATGGAGCTCTGGTGCTATGGAGCTATGGAGCTCTGGTGCTATGGAGCTATGGAGCTCTGGTGCTATGGAGCTATGGAGCTCTGGTGCTATGGAGCTATGGAGCTCTGGTGCTATGGAGCTATGGAGCTCTGGTGCTATGGAGCTATGGAGCTCTGGTGCTATGGAGCTATGGAGCTCTGGTGCTATGGAGCTATGGAGCTCTGGTGCTATGGAGCTCTGGAGCTCTGGTGCTATGGAGCTATGGAGCTATGGAGCCACCAGCCAGCACCCTCCGTGGCTGGATCAATGGAAGTGTTTTAGGTACCAGGCAGCCAAAGGGCCGGGGCCTCACGCTCGACCACGCCGGCGCAGAGTTCCAGCCGCTCGGATAAGCTCTGTCACTCACCCGCCACGCAGCCACCGGTAACGGGGAAATGTCGCCGCCTGGCGGACACGCCGTTGTAAATGAATGGGCTTTCGCACTTAGTGCAATTTTCGCCAACTCTCTGACTGGAGCTATGGAAGTATGGAGCTATGGAGCCACCAGCCACCCAGGCTGGAGCTATGGAGCTCTGGAGGTATGGAGCCCTGGAGCTATGGAGCTATGGAGCCCTGGAGCTATGGAGCCCTGGAGCTATGGAGCTATGGAGCTCTGGTGCTATGGAGCTATGGAGCTCTGGTGCTATGGAGCTATGGAGCTCTGGTGCTATGGAGCTATGGAGCTCTGGTGCTATGGAGCTATGTAGCTCTGGTGCTATGGAGCTAT